>NC_048317.1:7899027-7956224 GCF_013100865.1 Trachemys scripta elegans | reverse complement strand
GCGGCATTCTGGCGCCGGCCATGCCACCCCTAAAAATGTGCCACCCCAAGCACCAGCTTGTTTTGCTGGTGCCTAGAGCCAGCCCTGTTGGAAGGGGGAGAGACCTGTCCCAAGAACTGGCCCTGAGCTACCCTGGCCTGCGAGCTTGAGGGGAAGCGCAGATCGAGCTGCTCCCAAATCCTGCCAGGACGATCAATCAGCAGAGGCAGAAGCCGGGCATCGAGGACCCTCGGAATCTCCATGCCAATCGTCTCTAGGCCGGTGTCCTGCCGGACAGCCGCCAGCCCCGGACTGGCACTCCTGGGAGTGAAGACTTCTGGGTTCCATGCCCGGCCCGGCTTGCTGTGCGACCTGGGGCAAATCACACCTGGAGGATCAATTAGCCAATGTTTGCAAAGCCTGCTGAGTGCTCTGCAAACAGGCAAATAGTCCTCACTGCCTTGGCTGGGAGGCTCTCTGCGCTGAGGTTTGGCAGAGCTCTGAGAGGCTGGGGTGGGAGGGGCCGCGCTGTTCCAAGCGGGTTCCTTTGAAGTGGCTGCTGATGCTTCAGCACCTTCGAAGCAGTCCACTGCCTGGCACAAGTGTGCGGAGCGCCGCCTGCTCCTCCTGCCCAGCTCTGGGCCGGGGGACACGCCCCGAGGAAGGCATCCCAGAGGACTGTTCCACCCAGTCCCCAAGGGGTTTGATGTGCTGGGGATGAAGGAAGCCGAACTGATAGCAACAATAACGCTAATAATTAATTGCACTTGTAAAGCCTCTGCCCAGAGCCCGTGGGGTGCTAGACAGGCATTGACAAGACAAACCCAGGAGTAAGTAGATAGCACGTACTCCAAACACCTGTCCCGGTGCAGTGCATGCCATGCTGGCAGAATCTCTGCACTGAGGCAGCAGCCTCCTCTAGGGAGGGGGGGAGGGAATATTTCTGTCGCCCATTCGCTCCTTGACCCCCCTGCTCTGGGGGCACTGGGGAGATGAGCACACCTGCCAATTGACACCACACCTGGGCTGATACCCTCTCATGGCTGCTCGGGGGAGCAGTTTTCATTCACTGCTAGTACTGCTCTGGGCTGGATTAGAACCCCCTGCAAGGGGAAGGTTCTGGAGTGCACGTTGCTGAGAGAGAGGGAGGTTGTATGGTGCAGGCCAGGCCTGGGTGTCAGGAAACTGCGTTCAATTCCTGCCTCTGCCACTCTGTGACCTTGGGCAAATCCCTTAATCTCTCTGGGCTTCTATTCCCCATCGGCCAAATAGGGATGTTCCTTCGCTTCTCCCACTCTCGGGCTAGTTGGGCTGTCAGCTTTTCAGGGCAGGGCCCGTCTCTTCTGATGATTTCTGATGGATCTGTGCAGCACCTAGCACAGTTGGGTCACGCTCTGAGTCCAGGGCAATGCAAGTAATGAAGACTCTAAAATCAATCCCATTTTCTGGCTACGTGGGGCGGTCAGTCCCTCTGAGCCAGTGTTTAATACCTAAGCAAAGTCTTTTAGCTGTCAGGGGCTGGTTACGTCATTGCTGGGGCAGGATGGACGCTAAACCTGGGCTTGAGTTCGGCTGGAGTGTCAGGGAAAGGTTCAGCGGTGAGGTTTTCTTCTGGTGTTATTTGAGCCCATCTCTAGTCTGGCTCCTCATCAGAATCTGCTCCAGGTGAAGCAGATCACAGGACTATAATGTAACCAGTGGCTGGTGCAGTTTAGGCCTTGGATAATTCTGCTGGACAGATCCCTAAAATAGCATCTGGTTGACAATTAGCAGCTCATTGCCTTCAGTCAGCGGTACCCTAAGCGGGCTCGCTCTGTTTTTCTCTGATCACGTGGCCCCATGGTGCGTTGTTGTGTCATTGCCCCTTATCTCCCCAGACACATCATCACACAACTTTCCAAAGGTTATGCTGCTCTCTGCCCATCGACCTGTTTCCTTTTTCAAAGACAGGGGACGGGACTTCTGGGATGAGCCTGGAGAGTTTGTTTACCCCGGGCCCCTGTCCCAACAAGGGAAGCATGCAGCACAGAGCCTGACCCAGGGAATGTGCACATAGCGTCACGCTCCTGCTCAGCGTCGTGTCCTTTCAGGGCTGCGCAGGGAGCAGGTCAAACAGGGCTGCGGAAAGCTTCATGACCACTTCTTGGGTTTGCTTTCAGCCAGAGCCTCTCTGCTACTGGCGATGGTCACAAGGTTCGTTTAAAGGGGACCTGGGAAGGAAAGGAAGACCAGGCTTATGTTCTTCTTCAAGGCTTCTTTGTAGTGGATAAAGAAGGGCCTGAAGATTTCTTTCTCTCTCTGCCTCTCTCTGAGGCAGGGATGCATTTTGTCGGTTTTTGCTGAAGTTCTCCTCGGAGGACCTAGAGAAGCGGACCGTGAGATTTCACAGGCCTTAAATGCTGGGCAGGACTTTGAATCTTTAACAAAGAGCTTCCCTGCCAAGTATGTGTTAGGCATTTGAGTTAAATACAGTAGAACCCCGTTTATCCAGCCCTCCATTATCGGGCTCTCCGTATTAACCGAACAACCAGTGCACACAGGATCGTTACAAAGCATTAAAACATCCCCGCTTCTTTACTGACCACACACAAGCCATTGCTTCTGGTAAAGAGTACAACGCCCGTTCTTAAAAATACAGAAATGATAAACTCGAGCAACTCAAAACTAGCTCTGTATTGCAGTTGTTGCCACTTAAAATGATCATTTCTGCATGTTGAAAAGCTGGTGCTCATTACTAGTGTGTGTCGGGGGGGTGATATGGAGTCTTTTACCTGCACGAATCTGGCAAGGAGGTTTGGGCCAAGATTTTCAAGAGTAGCCACTGATAATTAGTGCCTCCATTTTTTTGAAAGCCCATCTTGAGACTACTCCATTTAAGAGTAGGTTAGATAAATGTCTATCAGGGATGGTCTAGACAGTATTTGGTCCTGCCATGCGGGCAGGGGACTGGACTCGATGACCTCTCGAGGTCCCTTCCAGTCCTTGAATCTATGAGACCCCTTAAGGGACCTAGTTCTCAGAAGCACGGAGCACCCACCACTCCCATCGACGCCAGCTGGAGTTGCGGGTGCTCAAAGCACGTCTGCAAATCAGGCCTCCCTAAGGTGTCACAAGCTGAGCCCCTCAAAATCTGAGGCCAGTTCTACACTTGGAAGGCTTTGCTGGCAGAGCCACACTGGTGTATTATACTGGCCAAGTACACCAGTGTGGACGCAGTTTCTACCAGCCAAACTGTGCTTCTGCCAGTATTTGCCAGTATTCCAGCCCCTCCCAGTGGAATAAGATATACTGGCAAAATTGTAGTTTTGCTGGTCTAACTGTGTCTACACAAGGGATTTCTACTGGCCCAGCTGTGTCAGTCAGGGACCCCAGCTCTTCATACCCCAACCGACACAGCTGTGCCAGTAGAAGTTTGCTGTGTAGGCCTGAACTGAGGCACCCAAAGGTGGTAGAAACTTGATAATTTTAGCCTATGGCCCAGATCCTCAAAGGTGTTTTGGCACCTAACTCGAATTGATTTCAAAGGGAGTTAGGCACCTAAGTCTCTTTGAGAATCTGGGCCCGAATAACTTGTTAGAGGCTCCAGAAGGAGCAGCAGGGTTGGAGCCCGGATTAGAATTAAGGATCTCCTGGCTCCCATGCTTACGGTCAGCCCACTAGGCTACCCTTAACTGCAGCCAGGGGATTTTGTTGTACACAGCTAAACTGAGGTGGCGAAAGCACCAAGAGGGGGGTATTCAAACCCAGGCCATTCGAAATATAGCCCTGACTGTTACAGGAGAGAGAGAGCACCTCAATCAGGGACGTCATTTCAGATTTTGGTAGGGGGAGGGGGGCAACTTTAATCATGATTCCAGGGGCTGCTTAGGCACCTGAAAACTCTAGGGTGTTTTTTTCTCCAGATAACTAGCCCTGAGAGACTTGGGTTCTACTCCCCCCGTGGACTTTGTCTGACCTCAGCCTTAAGGACGGAGTTTCAAAACCTGGTAGGCACCCAAAGCTGCATCTGGGCATCTAGTGGGATTTACAAAGCACTGAACCTTCTAAGCGCTTTTGAAAATCCCACGAGGTGCCTAAATACCATTGGAAAATCTGGCCCCTTAGGTTCTGTAGGCCTCAGTGCCCCACCAGAACAATGGGGATAACAGCCCTGCTCTACCTTATCGAGGGGCTGTGGGGAGAAATAGGTGAGATGTTGTGAGATGCTCAGATATGACATGGTGATGGGACCACATAAGTACCACAGGTAGAGTGGGAACATCTCTATACCAGGCCCCTTCTTTTCACCTATGCCCCAAAATCTCCCCCTTTTCTGAATGCAACTTGGCTCAGAGGGTTTGGCTGTATTTTTTTTTCTCTGAGTCCCCTGCCTTCTCTCTAAAACAAACCCCCTCCCCTCAGGGATTCCTGTTTTACAAGCTAGACTTCCAGATCCTTAATTTAATCACCCTGCCTCTGTTTGTAAACAAAATCCTGCCTCTCTGCCCCAGGGGCACCTCTCCTCTGCACAACTTACATTTCACACTAATGCTGTGGTTTAAGAGCTCCCCCTGGGAGCTCCCACACCTCCTGCATGAAACTCAGGGAGGGCTTTGACTGTAAACTCTTTGGGGCAGAGACCATCTTTTGGATCAATGTTTGTCCAGCCCCTCGCACCATGAGGTCCTGGTCCTTGGCCGGGGGTCCTGGGCAGTACAATAAGGCACATCATAAATCATCATCACGTCTCTGGCTGGAGGGTAGCGACCTCCCGCCTTGTGCCTGCGCAGGGGAGTCCTATTAACAGTCATCACGAGCACTGTGCCCAGTGCTTAATTTGTAATGAAAGAGGCACCGGGGCTCAAGCAATTCGTTTACACTCCTAACTGATGCAGCAAGCGCCGGGGCTATGGATGGCGAAGCCTAGAGGTGCCCCCGGGGCTCAGCCCTGGCACAGAAGCGCTTGACAAGCAGCATGCGTGGCAGGAGATAGGACGTCTCAGCAGCTGTTGGGGGCGGGGAGGGGCTCATCATATCATTAACCCTGGAAAGATTCAAATCAAAGCACCTCCTGGTGAACTCAATGTGCACCAGAAGTGAGCTGCTTCTTACCCTGCATCGCCTCCTAGTGGCCAAGTACACGAATTAACTTCAACCACTTCACCCTGGCTAAACTTTGCAGGAGTGCTCCCTGCTTGCATGGACCTCTGCTTTCGGGAATCCAATCTGAGGCACCTTGGCCTTGATCCTCAAAGATATTTAGGTGCCTAATTCCCATCTTGGAGGATCTGGATCCTAGTGCCTGACATTTGGCACGGCCCAAGACCTGCGGCTCCCCGTCCGCAGCCAGGCAGGGTGGGTATCGGGTGCAAGGGGCCAGATTGTCAAGTTCCTTCACCTGTCATTGATTTCATCCCGCACCAGCTCCGCTACACCCAGCTTCTTTGAAAATCTGGCCCCGTGTCTGAAATGGGGCATCCCAGAATCAGTGATCACCTCTGGACGTGGGGTGGTAAGCAAAGGTGGTACCTTCCTCCCAACAAACCCGCAACCTGGCTGGATTCAGAGCCACAACTGCTAGCAGTGACTTTGAGTGTTTCTTGCTCTTTGCTCCTTCGAGCCAACAAAGGGAGATGAGAGTGAACGGGACCCAGCTCCTCAAAAGTATTTAGGTGCCTCACTCTCATTGAAATCAGTGGGAGTTTGGGTTCGAAGTATCCGGGCCTCGGAGGAGCCTGTTCCTTTTTGTGCATCATCAAGCAAATTGCTGACAAAGTTCTGGTCACGGGGCAAACCCGCTCCACCTGCACAGTCTGTGAAGGGGGTGCACAGCTGTAAACAAACCAGAATCTCTAGAACTGGTGTTGATGAGTAAGGAGGAAAGAATCCTGCTTGATTCTCCGGGGCGGGAGGGGGAATTGTGTTATTTGCAAGCAGAGCGGGTGTGATTGGGAGTCCCTGAGAGACTCCAGAGGTGTTTTTGCAGAGTCACTTTGAGGCGCAGAGCTGCATTTTGATTTAGAACGTGGAATAAAAGGCCAAAGAGAGGACGAGCGCTGAGGGAGGAGGCCTGGCTGTACAGAAGAGACAGATACAATTAGAGTTCACGTCGTTTCAATGGCGCTGGGACACTTTTAATAGTCGGGATGCTGAAAGCAGTTTTAACTTTTTGCCTCATGCCCCCCCTTACCCCTGTCTGAGCCCCCCCATCCCTCAGAGCTGGGGCCGGGAGCAGGGTTGTGTCTCCAGGGGGACTTGGTAAGATGGCTGAGGCTGGGGCCGGCACGGGGCCAGGAGTGGACCCCCGGGTGCAGAGCTGGTGACTTGGATCCTGGGAGTGGAGTCCCAGCCGCAGGGCCAGGAGCGGAGCCCTGGGAGCAGGGGGCTGGGCGCAGGGCCCTGGGAGCAGAACCCCAGGAGTGGGCCGCGGGGCCGGGGGCACAGGAGCAGAGCCCCAGGCACACGGGGCTTGCAGCCAGGGCCTCGTGTAAAACCTGGGGGTGCTGCAGCACCCCCCCGTGCCGCTAGTTCCCGAGCCTTTGCATCATTTAAATAATGATGATGTGTAACAGAACAATAAGAGAGTTCATAGGAATTCTGTTCTCTGGGTATAATAGGTCTTACCTCACAGATCCTTGGCTAAAAAGTGCTACAAAATCACCACCCAGAATATCTGTCCCATGTAACGCTTTCCAGCCAGAGATCTGAGTGGCCAGTAGCATTATCCCCATTTTACAGCTGGGAAAGTTGAGGTGAAGTGACTTGACCGTGGTCACTGAGCAGGCTAAAGACAGAGGCAGGACTAGAGCCCACATCTCTTGAATCCCAGTCCCCTATCTACTGAGCTACCTGGCTTCTGCTGAATTCAGTCTCAGCCTTGCTTCTGAGGAAAGTAAAATGGAGCTGGGTAAAGCAAGGCACAGAGCAGAGACTTGGCCAGAGTCATAGAGCAAGCCAGCGATGAGAATACCAAGAACAGACCCCCCCGCCAAGAGGCGTGGCTCTTGTCTCTGCTCCTAGGACTGCTGTCCTAACTGTTAGACCACACTGGCTATTTATAGAGCAAGTTCCTCCTTCTGACTGCAGCCTGGGAAACCAAAATATCACAGGCCAGATTGTCTGTACAAACTGGCCGTGAGACCTTCAGAAGCTTTGTGTCGCATTGCAATACAAAAGAAATTAAATGCATTTTACATGGTTGGTGTGGTTTTTTTTTTTTTTTTTTTTTAAGACGCTTTGTATCTTTAGATGTGTCCTGTAGAGCTGAGGAGCCTGGGTTCTATTCCCAGCTCCTGGGGTCATTTATTCTGTGAATCCGGGCAAGTCACTGAACTCTGTGCCTCAGTTTCCCCATCGATAAGGTGGGTCATACTCATGCTCTTGCAGGGATGTTGGGAGGGCTGAGATTGCAAAGTGCTTTGAGATCCTCCAATGAGGCATGGGATAGTACACTAATACTGCCTAGCCGGCAGGCAGGTTACCAGACCTCCGCCTGTACTGTCACTGCTCACGTTCTCCACCTAGAAGAGTTAGTTGCAGGTGTGTTTGAGGTGGCTATTCTAGGCTGCTGCTGCTACCTATCCGATTCCTGTTGTCATGTCTGCTCTTTGCACAGGGTACCAGCAGGTGGCGCGTCTCCCTCACAAGTCTGCCAGCTTTGAGCAATAGCCAGGGGTTGACACCAGGGGCCTGGGTTGTTTGGGGGCCTGTGTGAGCCTGAAGCCTTCTGCTCTCACCCGCCCCGTGTCTCTAGCTCCTAGCTCACACTGTTCACCTGCAAGACAGCATGCTTCACAACTGAGGTCAGTGTCATAGAATATCAGGGTTGGAAGGGACCTCAGGAGGTATCTAGTCCAACCCCCTGCTCAAAGCAGGACCAATCCCCAGACAGATTTTTGCCCCAGATCCCTAAATGGCCCCCTTAAGGATTGAACTCACAACCCTGGGTTTAGCAGGCCAATGCTCAAACCACTGAGCTAACCCTCCCCCCATCATCCCCATTCCACAGAGGGGGAAACGGAGTTACGGGCAAGGGTGGCGTGACTTGACTGAGGTCACCCAGCAAAGCAGTAGCAGAGCTGAGAACTGAATCCAGGTCTCCTGATTCCCAGTGTGGTTCCCTGTCCATTACCAGGCTACCTCCCCAGGCTGGGCTGGAAGGCCTCACTGACACTCAACCTATTCTGCTCCAGTAGGGCAGGGAACAGCCCGATACCTCCTAACAAGCACCTCTCAGCTCTGTTCTACATGCTCTGCCCAGCCCCAGAGCCCAGCACCATCTGCCTCCCACCGCTTGAGATGCCTCTAGGTCACTATTGATTTTCTTTTCTCCCCCCCCCCACTCTCCCAAATAAAGAAGCCGTTTGACTTGCTGCTCACCCCTGCACAGCTGCCCTGGCAGGAAGGCTGGAATCCAGCCCCGAGCCGCCGGATGAAACCGCTGCAGAAGCAACAGCAAAGTGGTTGGCGAATTGGTGGCGCTAGATCTCAACTGGGCAGAAGCAACGGGGGAGAGTGAGGCTCTCCGAGGCCCCTGTGAGGGACGGGATGCTGCGGGGGAGAAGCTGGAGGAGTCATTGGAGCTGCACGGGCAAATCTCCGCCCTTCATCCTGCTGAGTAGGTAGATAACCCTGCAGAGCCAGTGCCCCATGCTGGGGCCACTGGCTGTATGCACAGCGCCTTTCTGTTTTCATGCCCCCCACCCCTTTGCTCTAGGTGGAGCTCTGTGCTTCCGAGAGCAAAGGGGGGGCTTTGCTGTCCCCCTGCCTGTGCTGGAGGGGGTCTCTCTGCACCCACAAACTGTTCTTTTTTTGGAGCCCCCATAGCCAGTAAATGGAACCATGCCTGGGGTTCAGGCAGGGTCCCAGGCAGGCTGAGTGGCACGCATGTGGGTGCTGCTGGCTGGGCTGCCTCCCTTGGCAGAGAGACGTGTCCTGAGGAGGTTGGGGGTGGTGGGAGAGTGATCGGGGAGTGGTGCTGAGCCAGAAGTGTCTGCCCAAGTGGAAGGGGGCCAGTCGTCCCGCTTGGGTCCCGAGGCAACATAATCTTTGCTTTAATACGCAGCACACCCTGCCTGAGCAGGACGTGATGCCTGGCTGTAGCACCGGAGGGCTGGTTTCTATTGTGGCTCAGGCCATCCAAAAACTTCATGGACTTGGTCTGCTGGCCTCTGAGTTTACTGGGTCCCCCCCTCCCCCGTCCCCCAGCCGTTGGCACTGCCAACCCCCCCCCCCAAGTTTGTAATGCAGGGATTCTGCTTGGACAGCAGCACCCAGCCCTCTTATGGCCACCTTCCCAGCATGGAGCCCAGCGCTTCCCCGCAGGAAAGCCAAACAGCTCCTGGATGCCTCCCCACCCCAGGAGTTGTGGCAGCAAAGGGAAGGGAAACCAGGGCTGCTGGATTGGTGGACCCAGGCGCCGTCTAGCCTGGCTCTGACCTGGCCCGACCCAGCTCAAGCTGCAGCAATGACCGAGCCCCTGTCCTCTCACTGGGGCCCTGGCCTGCACCCGTCTCTCTGGGACTCTCCAGCAGGGCCCGAGCCCCGCATTCCTCTGGTCTCCTGCCCTTCCTCCCTGATGGATGGGACAGGCAGGGGGAGGGGCAGGGGAACAGCCTCTCTTCCTTCATGTGCCATTGTTGGTTCCCTTTTCTCCAGCCAGCAATCTGCTCCCTGCATGCCAACAGACAAAGACTGTAGCTCCAGGGCCCTTCACTCCCCCTATTGTGCCCTGGGGAAGGCATTTGGCCATAAAGATTTACCGTTTGCATCTCAATGCGGCCTCCTTCCCCACCCTCCCACCGCAGATCCTGAGCCACAAAACCCCAAGATGGGCCTGCAGCCCAGGGGAACCCCAGCAGGAGGATCCTGTTCCAGCGGCATGGGCCAAGCCCAGGCCTCAACCCTCTGTGCCCAGGAGGGTGTGGCTGGGCTGGGTCATCAGCAGGGACTTTGCCAGCTGTGAACCCCCCAGCTCCTAGGGGATCAGTGCAGGGGAGTCTTGTGAGCCGGGTTTCTGTTCGGCGGAAGAGCTTGAACTGAAATTCATCTGCTTTGAAACAGCTGAGAGTCAGAGTGATGCTGAGCTGTTAGTTCTGTCTGTGTGCGCAGGACGGGGATAAGGGGAGGAATATTCAGGGGGCCCTGGTCAATATTTCCCCTCTGCCTAACGTTGTACAAGATGCTGTGCGCCTGTTGACTTTGAGCCCCTGCTTCCCTCCTGCCCCCCAGAGGTGGCTGCATTTCCGTGGTGCTGTCCATAGGTTGCAAAGTGCTTTGGGATCTTTTGGGTTGAGAGGCACAATAGAAGTGTGTGTGTGTGAGGGGGGAGACCCAAAAGTTCAGCTCATTATATATATATATACACACACACAGCGACAAGCTACAAACTTTGGGACGGGAGCCAGGTGTTCCCCCAACGTTTGGAGGGGAAGGGGATTGGCTCGGAGGGATGGGTTGGTTTGGCCCACCTTTAATATTGAGATGTTTGTATATTTCATGTGTGTATGTGCGCATGTGTAGCTTGGAGTGTATGTTTATATTGGGGGGGCTGAAAGGCTCATATCTTTGTTCTTCCCATTTGATTGAAAGACAATCTTAACCTTGTCAGCCCTCGATTTCTTTTTGAGCCCTTCAGCTGCTGTTCCCGGATACCACTAAAAACCAAGAGGATTAGGGCTGTCCCTACCTGGGCCACCCCTTGAGCCCTGTGCTCTCAGAGCTTCCAGGAGGAACCACACTGCATCCTGGGAGTGCACAGTCTGCAATACATTGGGGCTTGTTTATGGGCAGCTCAGTTTGCCCAGGGAGCCGGAACTCCATGGCTCTGCCACTGAATGGTTCCTGCACACCACATTGATGGTGGGCGTGGTTACAGCCTGCTTCCATTTTGGAGCACAGACGGGACCTACCCACACTGAAAGGTGTTTTCAATGGGGCCAAAGCCCTAGTTGTAGCCAGGTCTCGGTCTCAGCACAGTTCAGGGAGCATGGTTAAGGTGGGTGCTGTAGCTGGTGTGGACCGTTGCAAAGAGTGGGGCGACTGATTCACAACCACCAGCTTCTTCATGAAGTTTAAACCTTCAGTCTGCTCCCAGATTGTCCTGTCCATGCTAGGACTGTGATTCTCATCAACTTGCTTGTTGGCTCTGGTGGAGCACCGTGCGGGCTGGTGGGTGTGCGGGTGTCTACTCCTTGGAGGAGTCGATCCTCACCATTGTGTGTGGTTTGCCTGTGTCTCTGTCCTCTCGATTGGATGATGTAACCTTTTGAAACAGAAGGAAGAACTGCTGAGGAAAACCTGATTTTATTCTCTCAGGGAGAGGGTAGAGGAGTAATGGAGGGAGGTGATATGAGACTCCGGTGATGTGGGCAGGATAAGTAGCTAGATATCCAGTAATTAACCATGCACAGGAGATTTTCTTTTCTCAAGAAATTATTTGTCTCTGTGGATTTAAAACCCCTTGGGATCTTCCCAGAGACAGACAGACACACACACACACACACGTCACTGAAAGGTTTATTTGTTAGACTTCACACTCCCCCCACCTCCCTTGTTGCTTTCACACAAAATAACTGCATGTGTCAGCCCTATGCATGAAGGATACTCAGTGGTCTCACAGCTGTATCTCTTCTTTGAATAATTATCTGGGTGCTGGCGGTCTGGTCGGGGGTGGGGGGTTGAAGAACTGCTGTGTTCAGGATCCCATCCTATTTGCTAAGGGATTGCTTGAATTGCTGGTCTCTATCAGTCACCTACCATCATTACTGCAGATACTTCAGTAGTCTGTGCGCCTAGGAATTTATATTACACCCATCAGTGGGGAATCCGAGTGCCTTCCAAAGGGACTAGAGCGTAGGCATGATAATAATTAGCACACAGGGGCACTGTCCCCTGTTGCAAAGGGGGTGGTCACATCTCTTTGGCTCTATGCTTTTGGCCAGGGAGAGCAGGGAAACGGCTGGGTGTGAAGCGGCCTATCCCATGCACAGCAATCACCCTTATCTGCCGTGTGCATAGTTTGAATTCACTTCTCTCCCTTTTCTGTTACATCAGCTCCGCTGGCAGGGGGGCCGTGAATTGCCCAGAGTTGCATTACTGTTTGCTTTCACTCAGTACAGATCAGCCTGGGCTCCATGCTCTGCTCAGCTGGCTGTTCAGAAAGCAGGAGCAGAGCGGAAGGGATTGTGAAGAACATCTCCAAGAGAATGCGGGTGGGGGGGGGTTGATTCAAAAGCATATTTGCAAATACCGGGGGCAGCATTCACCCACCTGTTAAGTATAGTGTGGATGGGCCCTTGACCTCACTGTGCCTCAGTTTACCCATCTGTGAGGACCGCTAACGATTAACTAAATAGATCTTGAGATGATTCTCCCTGACTTGGAAGGCTGGGTTTGAGCTGCTGCCATCCCCAGGGCTTTTGTCAGTCTGCTGAGAAGCCCTTAAGTTATTGCCTAGACACACAACTATTTTAGTAACAAAGAGTCCTGTGGCACCTTAAAGACTAACAGATGTATTGGAGCATAAGCTTTCGTGGGTGAATACCCACTTCGTCAGATGCATGCGTTTCACCCACGAAAGCTTATGCTCCAATACATCTGTTAGTCTTTAAGGTGCCACAGGCCTCTTTGTTGCTTTTTACAGATCCAGACTAACACGGTTGCCCCTCTGATACTTAACTATTTTAGTGTTCTTCTGAGGCAGCATATAGTAAATAAATCCCTCCTCCCCCTGCCTTTGCTCTCATCAGGGGTAAATTGCCAGTCTGAGTGGATTTTAAAGACCCTGAAAGTGATGGGGTTGTAAACTGACTCCCAGCTGGTGAGAATGAAGAGTTTTCCCTTGATTATGCCCTAGACAATTGGGTGCATTGTAGCGGAGCTCGTCCTTTCCGTTTGAAGGGATGCCGTCAAATTAAAAATGACACTTCCGACGGAATATTTCACTCCTGTTGTTCCAAGGAATCCCTATGATCTTTGCAGAATAGTGATTTTAGTCAGTGTGTTTACTCTGCGCATTTGACAGCACTTTGTGTGCTGTCAATTTCACTGTAGTCCCCTGTCTGGTCAGTTACTTTCCCTAGTTTGTTTGGGCCTTTCACACAGTCATAGGGGATAGTAAAAACAATTTAGAAACAGGATGGTGTGATTGTAAAACCACAAAAATTGGCCAGGAGGACTTGGGGCAGGTGTAAAACTTGCAACTACTTTCAACTTCTTTTTTGTTTTTTCCTGACTACCCCTTAAATTGATGGTTTCCCTTTAAACCATCCAGTGCCGGTCGGTGTCCAGACAGAATACCAGATCAGAGAGACAATTGCTCTCTCTCAGCTGGTCAATTTTATGGCTTGAAAGAAACAAACATTGAATGCAGATATGTAAAGCTGGTGAATGATCAGAAGATGGGTTGAAGGTCAGAATGTCTTGGTCTCCCACCCACCTTGGTCACCCAGCCAGAGCCCAGCAGGCCAGGCCAGCTTTAATAAGCTGCCAAAAGTTACATTTAGAAATGCCTATGTTTGATTTAGATGTCAGGGAATGCGGGCTTTGTATTCCTAATCAGTAGGTGGATTGGTGAAAATACACCCATGCAAGACCACGGGAGGTCTTTGAACCACTGGGAGCTTCAGTGTACATCTTACTTGGATTTAAGAAATACGTTGTATATAAGCATCTTCTTTTTCAGGTAATTAACTTGGCTCCTGCAGAGCAGACAATCTGGTTGTAGTATCAGATCATGCTGTAGGTCTTTTCTAAGCTAGCTAGCTGCATGGGATACAGATTGAATTAGACCTTTGTATTATAGCAGTCACCCTTCTTGATGGTTTTTGCACTGCTAGGCTTACAGGTGGCTTTGCGGGCTATGATCTAATACCTCTATATGACCTTTGTTCTACTCTGATTAAATGCAACCTAATTATCAGACATTCGTGTGTGAACCAGATTGGTATGTGCCGTAACTTTTGATTGACCAAATATATCCGGAGAAAAGAAACTAACCATGGGAACTTGGTACCCCTATTCGCAATATTGTTTATATTGTGGTTGTGCCTAGGAGTCCAAGTCAAGGACTAGACCCGCATTGTGCTACGTGCTGTGGAAACAGAGCAGAAAGACACCCTGTGCCCTAAAGAGCAATGCTGGATTCCTTTCTCCACTTCATTCTGCCATGTGGAAAAGATCGGTCTTCTCTATAGATGCTTTGTCACCTTCAGAAGGAGCAAACATTATCACTTATATATCACTATTAATGAGCCCTGGCCTGGATTGTTCTAGAGGGTTGCACTACACCATCTCCGCTTGCCGTGCTCCACCCCAGCAGTGGCTGCATTTCAGAATCGGTCAGCGTCGTGGCCTCAGTTGGGGTGAAAGGATTGTAGATCGCTCTCATGTTCTGGAGACTTTCCGCCGTATCATTCTAACTGTGACAAAGCCTAGACTGGTGCTGATTGACATGGCATCTTCTTCACGGATACAGTGCCTGTCGTTTAAAACGATACCTTAGCAACAACTAATGATTGAAAGAGTTATCCAGGGTCTGTTCTTCTTGCTCAAGGTGGACTTCATAATCAGACCCTGTTTCATGCTCAGGATATAGTCAATTATTAGTTCTCCTTGTGCATGAGGGGGACTCCCCTTTCTCTGTTTTCACAATAACCCTTATGGTCATTGGGCCCCAGTCCGGAAAGAGGCTCCGCCCGGATGGACCCTGGCACCCACGCAGAGCAACCTGGGTTCATGTTGGGTGGGGCTTCAGCTCTCTGAGATGTCAGTGCCTCTGGAGGCCAGATTTCAGTAAAGGAGCTGGGACTGGGCATTCCCATCTCCAGGTGCAAGCAGGATCCCAACTGTTGGCTGCAGGAGGGAGTTGCATTTAATTCCTCCCTCCCCACCCCAGCTTTACTGATAAAGGCCTGAAATGGTCTAGTCGGGGCTATGAGCTTATTTACAGATGGACATCTCCTGTTGCATAACATGCACCTAATGGGCCACATGGGATTATACTTATAGGCGCACCAGCTGCCAGTGTCGTGGGGTCTTCATACAGCTCACTTACTACTCAGGCTCCTCGCTTGGTCTCTTGCGGTGTCGCTGGCAAAAGACGGACCCTTAATACACCCCCAGCAGAAGTGCGTAGAGTAGACGGAGCTCTGGCTGTTACCGCAGACGATCCTAGTCCCTGAGCCCCTTCCCCCGTGGCGACCAGCAGGGATAAATTGCGGTGCAGATTGTTGCCAGCTTTGCGTGAACGAAGTAGGGGAACCTGTCTCAGACGTGCCCGTATCGGATTTCCCGGCGCCGGAGGATTTGTGGCTCGCTGCACCGGCCAGGTGTTTGACAGGAGGCTGAGGTGGTGCAGCTGGCCCGTGGGGGTGGGTGGGCCAAGGGCCCTCCGGGCTTCGGCAGTAGGGTTTTGGTTTTTAACCCCGTGCTTAACTGAAGTCACAGGCAGCCCCTGAATGCAGGGCCCTGTGCTCCCAGGCTGAGCCTACGTGGCTCTCTGGGCCTGGTTGGTCTTCTGTTCTGTATGTCAATAGACTCCATCGAGCTCCTGAGTCCTGGCTGTGGCCTATTATCGCTTTCTCCACTTGCCTGCCTGGGTATTCCCAGTAGCTACCTTCCTCCTGGCAGCTCTTACCAGGTTCCCAAATGTGCATCCGATTCATGTTTCCTAGGGCCAGTTGTTACATTATCACTTACAGACGTGGCCTCTCTTCTGGGGTAGGGGTAGGGAGGACATGACGGGGTTCCACATGGTTCTCTCTGCTGCTCCCAAATGCCTCTCATCATGGCAACCCCTCACATGGCTAAGGCTCGTCCCCGTGGGGAAATATACCATCATGGCTAGACCGGTATAATTCTCCTGACCACAGATCCTCCTCTCTGCCCTACCTGACACCACCTGGGGATACAGGTAAGAGCCCCCCACCCCCATGGACTCTTGTAACAGTATAAGAGTGCTCTTCTCCAGTGGCGTGTCATGGGGGGTGTCACCAGCATTGCCATGCCGATATAATTATACTGGTATAGCTAGTCAATTTCCCCATGTAGACAAGCCCTAAGAAGAGCTGCTGGCTGTTAAACCGGAGCCCGTCAAGACAATTGCCCGCCTAGGCTAAAGGGGAAAAACTAAAGAGCAATGTGATGTTACTGCTCCTCTCCAAGCTGGGAGATCTGCCCTTGTGGTTCTGTTACTTGGAACAATGTCCAGGCCCCAAGACAGCGGCGGTGCCTGGAGGCACATCCTCTCCTCTAACCTCGATCTGCCCTCCCCGCACCGAGAACTGAGACCACGAAGTCCAACCGTCCAGCTCCTGGGACAATCCAGCCCGGCTGGACTGTACAGAGGCAGCCTTCAGACCGCGGAACCCTGGAACTGCTACCTCTGAAGAATTTTGATGGACCAAGTCGCACTGTGGCACCTCCCCTTTGTGGTTAGACGGAAACTGGTTATTCCTGATGCAACGTGGAGCTAATTAGCAGGCTAATGGGAACTGACAGAGGAACAGGCCATCCAGCCCTGATCATCACTCCAACCACCACCAGCCTTCCGCTGCAGGCAAGGCAGTAACACACCTGACCTATTGTGTAGGGCCATAGATGGAGGAGGTGGGGGAATTCCCGCCCCATGTCCTGAGGCTTTCTTAGCCCGGCTCGGGTTCACGCAGATGTTCCTAGAAATATTTCTTTTGTATTTGACTCTCTAAGGCCTTGTCTACACCAGGGGATTCTCAATAAACCTTCCCACCATTCGCCTCTGCTGCGATTAGCAACAGTCAGAGCCTTGCTGGGGTTGGGCCGCTAGCTTCCTCTGCTGCGTGCCCGTGCGACCTGCTTTGAGCAGGGTTCTGTGAGGTAGTGTTCAGGGCAAGCCGTCTGTCGGGCCTGGGGTCGCAAGCATTGCTCGGACGGGACGGGTGCCGCTGGAGTGGGGTTAGCAATGGAGGGCTGCAATGTCCCCTCTCCCCTAGCGAATCCTCTTGTCACTGCCAACTGCTCCCCTCCCCCATTACAGGCTCCAGTGCAGGGATCTCAGGCAACAGCTCCGTCTCTCTGCCAGGCCTCAAGATTTGGGGCCTGATCCAAAGCCATTGAAGTAAGTGGCAAGACTGCCACTGACTGCACAGGGCTTTGAATCGAGCTGTCTAGGCAGTACCGGATCTTATTTTTCCTTCCCAGACCTGTGATCAGTGTTGTTCCTTCCATTCTTCCTCCTGGCCCCCAGCTTTCCCTTGGTGCCCCCCAATATCTGCCACTGTCACATTCGCTTGGGTGCTTCTGCTAAAATGAGCAGCAGCAAGAAAGTTCACCTCAGCCCTTACTGCGATGACTGGGTGCCCTTCATACTTCCCGGAGCTGTTGTGTCAGGGTGTCTCCAGCCGGCAACACCGGGGCCATGCACAGCTGGCAGGGCTTATCTTCACAGCCAGAACAGCAACGTTTAAAATTAAATCAATTCTGTAGAAACGGATGGGAGCTGAGTCGTCCAAACCCCCAGAACGGCCCTGTCCCAGCGAAGAAGACCCATCGTTCTAACTGGCGCAGGTAGCGATGCTTGGAGTTGAAGATGCCTGACGCTTTCCATTGCAAGATCCTGTTTTCAGACCCTGGATTGTAGTCTTGTGCATTCCCAAGCTTTAGAGTAGTCTTTGATGGTGTGAAATGTACCAGATGATGCTGGTGGGTGAATCTCTGCCAACTGCTCTCTCCTATGGGCCTCCCCAGGACCACCACCGGCAGCTCATAAATTATAAATCACCCTGATGCTTCTGGTGGGGGGTGTTGCCTGGAGGCCTGTCTTTGCCTGCTAAACTGTTCTGCTTAAAAAGGTGAAGCCATTCAAATGAAGGCTCCCCATCCCAGACATTGAGGAAGCAATTAAGGGGCAATGATGCAAATATTTGTGCTGCAGTCAGAGGGGTTGGCTAATTGCCTCTCCTTAAATCTGTTAGCCCAGGCTTTTGTCCTGGAGTCAAATTAACTCTTTGCACTCCCAGCCCCCCTCCTGTTAATGAATAAAGAGGAAATTGTGGAGCAAGTGATGGAAAGATTTGAAAGAGAGAGAGGCTGCCCTGCTCTTGCTAGCTAGACTTGGTCTGCAGCACTCCTGCAACGCTAATGCTAGGGTGTAGTCAGTCCTCTCTCTGCGGCCTAGATGAGACTAGGGCCAGATCCTCAGGTGCTGTAAATGGATGTAGCTTTATTGAATTAAGTGGAGCTGTCAGGATCTCACCCACAGTGGTTAAAATACTGGTGTCCTGTATGTAACAGCACTCCCCATCACCTACTGCGCCAATGGGAAAGCTGAAGAAAAATGCCAATTGTAGGCAAAGCCAAAGTAGATTTAGTTCCTATTTTGTGACAATGTTATGAGCTTCCTCAGGGAGGCTTGCTGGTACAGGTCTGTCGCATCTTAGGCGCATTTAACATGTGCGATTTCAGCTTTACGCGGTCGGCAAAAACAACAAAAAAAAAAGAGAAAAATAACAATTTAAATACTGTTTCTGTAGTGCGAGCGATTCCGCCTGCCATTAAACTCAATGTAATTTTGACTATACGTGATTTTCGCTTTAGGCGCTGACTGCGGAACGTAACCCCAGCATAAGATGAGACAGACCTGTATATTGAATTTCAACGCTTAACTTTTCAACCCACAACTGCAATGCCAGTCTCCTTCCTACCCAAAATCCTCAATGAAGATCATGTAACTGATGACGTTCTTTAATCTCAAAGGGCTTTTACCTTCCATGTTGGATCACAATCACTTTATTTAAGCCTTAAATATTCCTCAATTTCTTGAGACTGTTTAATCTGCCTAACTTTAAACTTCTCATTGCTTAGATACTACACTGGTGAATAGATATAAATACTTCTGCCAATTGTCAAGACAATGAATGAGACAATGGCCCTTATAAAAATGAAATACAGTATTAGAATGCTTCCTATTATATTGTGGTGATCTGGGGCTAGAATACTGAAGGTTTTTTTTTTTAAATATATATAGGTCTTGAATGAATTTGGCCCAATGTGCTAATTCAGATTAAGATCTTTCTGGTATGGCTCAGCCTTCATCTTTCCAGAGCATGTCAGCTGAGAGCCTGCCAGTGTGAGACTTTAACATTCCATGTTCTCTCTGCTCTCCCTGGGTGTTTAAAGATCTCTTGGCAGTTTTCATATTTGTAGCGGTTTGTCCAATATTTACCAAAATATTTCCCTCCCACTCCTGTTCTGTAGGGTGTTTTGTGTCAGTTTGAGCTCCTGCCTGATTCACTCCAGAAGTGGGCAGCTGTTAGGGATGGTTTCAGCACGTCCCTGTCCACTTTGGGGGTCCAGAAGCAAGAAAGCTGCTATGTTTACTTAAACTAAAAATCTTATTTACCTCTCCAATTAAGTTTCTTTTTACTTTCCCCTTCTTCCTCTTGTCAATGTTATTCTTTAAACCAACAGGGAGTTTCCATCCCATCTCAACCTGACATTTAGAATTAAGTGAAAATAGATCTTTGGTAACATCCACTTCCTTTTTTTTGTGTAACCAACTTTTTAATTAACCTTATGTAACTTCAGTTACAAAAGGGGAACGTTTTGGAAGGTGCAATTTCAGCGAGTCGCCAGATGGTGGCGCTTTTTAATACTGTAGTCCTGGCTAGGATAAATCAGAGATTCTGACCCAATAAGAAGCTTGGGGTAGGAGGTTGTTCATTCAGTTGTATTCCATGTAGATTCTATTGTAAATCGGTTCTGGATTCAGTGTGGGGTCTGGATCTCGTATGGGCCATTTTAGTACCTGCCTGTTGCTCTGTGAAAAATAATGGAAGTTGGATTAGCTTGAAGTGTCCTGTACAGCCAGGTGCATCGTTCAATATAAAGTAGCTGAGATCAGCTGCGTGCAGTACCCACTCTTTGTATTCCTGTGAGTAGGTGATCATTTTTCTGCCTGTCTTAGGTACAGATTTATATGGCATCTCTCATCAGACTATCTGAGCGCCTTACAATCTGTTAAAATATTTGATCCCCACAGCACCCCGGAGAGGTAGGGATTATTGCTATTTTGCTGATAAAGAATTGAGGCCCAGAGGTATGTCCACCTGGGGATAAAAGTCTCGGTGCCTGAGTCAGCCGACCCAGACCAGCTGCAGGATTTTTATCCCCATGATGATGTAGATACGCCAGAGGCTCAGAAATCAGTGGGAGCTCGATGCCAACAAGCTGATGAGGCTCTGGGCTCAGGCACAGTGCTCTAACCACTGCACCATCCTGCTTTCACCTCCCACTGCGGAAGCACTGAGAGTTCTTGGACAGTAGTTCATCTTCATTCCAGGACGTTAGCTGCATGGGAGAAGAAATTTAGTTCTTCAGTGGAAATCAGAGTATTCTCTAAAAGGATGAATGGATGTAAAGCAGAAGGCTTCCAAGCATGTCAGTCCACAACTGACTAGGGAAGAGGGTGCACGTGACAGCTGGAGCATGTTGTACCAAAGTCTTCTTTAGTATTTCAAGAACAAATCAATCTATGCTCCATGCACAGCCTTCCCCCAAGAGATTTGCCTGGGAATTTACAAACTCCATCTTTGTATTAATGGGAGAAACTTAATGCCTTAAATAGGCCTTTCCTCTCTTACTACTGTAATCCTATGTGTTTGTTTCTTAAATTACACGCTATATCCAACAGCCTCTGATATTAAAACAACCAAACCTCTACCTTGTATTTTTAAACCTTTTTACTGTTTTACCTATTTAACAAATACACATGCCACAAATAGTCAAAAAAGACAGACTAATACAGATTCAGCATAACGAGAAGTAATAAAAATATTAAAATAGTGTAATTTGCAAGCTCTATGACTACAGTATAGGCTCCGCAGTGTAGACATACTATGTTAGTAAGGAAGTGGCGTAATAAGCGTCCCCTGCCTATGCTGCCCTAGAAATTGTTTGCCACTGTAGGAAGGCCGCTTCCTTGAACACAGTTAGCTATGCCTGTAGCACTCTTCTGTCCACAGAGCTGCATTTACACTGTGGGGGTTGTCAGGATGGTATATTGAGCAGGGGTGTTTTGTTTTCATACCCCAGCCTGACATAGCCTATGTCTACGACAGAGCCTATGTGCATGGACAGCCCCTAGCACAAACAGTGCCCAGCGCTCAGCTGAGACCTCTAAGTACAATATAAATAATCAGTTCACGAGTAAGTCGGGCAAATAACTTTGCAGAAAAGTGAGTATACACTGAACACACTACTCTAACAGATATAATCTACCACTCCCACAGTATCAGCTGCTAAACCTGCATGAAAAAAATGTTTCTCAAAGGTTGCTTTTGTTTTGCAGGTATTCAGCCCCCCCCCCCCCCCATCAGGTATTTTACAAAGACAAGCAACGTTAGCCTTGTTTGTACAGAGGGGAAATGGTCATAGACAGGTCAACACCAAGTCAGTACCAGAGCTGGGCGTAGGACTCAGGGCTTCTCTCCTAGCCACAGCTGTCCTAACTCTACTGGGGTTAACAGATTAACCTATTCAGGCACGAGCAGGATTTTGGGTGTGTTTTTAGTGCAGGGGAGATTCAATTGCCCTTACAGTGCCTGTGAGCAAACACTCCTTGATGCTGCCCCGCTGCTGGCCGCTTTCCTTGGGAAGTGGGCTGCGGTGGGACCCCCACGGCCGGCCGGTCAGCTGCTCTGCTGTGCCATTACCAGGGCCAAGAGGGAACTGCAGCAATTAACAGCAGAGCTGGGCGGAGCACCGAGGTGATTTACAAGCACTCGCCCCGCCCATTATGCAAATCACAGCCCCCTGGTTGGGGGTCCGCTTGCCGGGGGCGGGGCCATTCGCTGCAGACGGGATATAAGGCGGTGGGGGAACAATGCACCCGAGTCTCGGCTCGGTCGCTCAGATCGCGGGAGCTGGCCCTGGGGGTGTAGGCTGTAGCCAGAGCGAGCCGCCCGCTTGGAGCAAGAACAGGACGTGGGGGAAAGGTGACTCCAAGGGGTGGGGTCCTGGGGCTGATCTTCTTTCCTCCCCCCCACGGGGGGCTGTAGTTTAGTGACCCTGGGAAACTTGCAGGCAGCGCGGTTCCCCCCAGCGCCTCTGCCCAGCTCCAAGCCGGGCAGCGGGGACCGACCCGTTTGTAACTTACCCGCCCCACGTGCGTGGGGGGCCGCTGGACGGCGGGTGGGTGGGAGCAGCTCCGCGCGTGGGAGTCTCCCTTGGGGGGGGTGACTCCGATTTAGGGCTTTGGGGTCTCTAGTGGGCGCGGTCTGTGTGGGGGCGGTTGGGACCCCCTTGGTGAGTGCGTTCAGTGGGGATTTGATCACGCACGGGAAGATGCCGCGAACGCCCCGTAATTAGAGTTTTGGGGGGCGTGGGGCGGCTACGGTACAGAGGCTGACCTGATGTTGGGGTGTTTCCCTGCCTGGCTTGGGGCGGGGGCTTATCTCCTCTTTCCCCCCCCCCCCCCCCCCTCCTCCCACTACGCTTTGGGATCCCCAGGCGCCCCCCTCCAGAGATGGAGTTCGACTCTTACCAGCATTACTTCTATGACCATGACTCCGAGGAGGATTTCTACCGATCCACCGCCCCCAGCGAAGACATCTGGAAGAAATTCGAGCTGGTGCCCACTCCCCCCATGTCGCCCCTGTGCAGCGCGGGGGGCAAAGCCTGTTGCCCCGGGGCAGGGGAGAGGTCCGACTGGCTCTCCCACTGCTGCCTGGCCGGGGAGGAGCCGGAGTATCTGATCGACACCGGGGAGATCTTTGGGAACCTGAGCGCCTTCGTTCTCCAGGACTGTATGTGGAGCGGTTTCTCCGCCCGGGAGCGGCTGGAGAAAGTTATGACCGAGAAACTCTCCACGGGCACGCAAAGGGTTAATCCGCACAAGCCCTCCTTTGCCCAGGACTTCGGGTTCAACAACTCGGTGAGCGAGTGCGTGGATCCCGCTGCCGTCTTCCCCTGCCCCTTGGCTGAGAACAAACATCCCCCTGCCTCCTCCGGGCCCGAACGGCAATGCGATTCTGGTAAGGGATGAAAAAAAAACCCACAAGTTCCCTTGCTTAAAATCAAGGTGTGGGCTGGTCCCAGCAACCCAGTGAACTTTCTGCTTTCTCCAGCATTGCAAAACCGCCGTGCTGGTGGCGCTCCCGTTTACACATGTGTTGGTAAACAGTCTGGGAACGGCTCTCCGGAAGCCCAGCCTCCTTTTGTTGTGACTCCAAGCTCGTGTAAAGCCCACGGACAAGAACAAAGGGAAGCTGAACCGTCTCTTTCCCCCCTAGGATTTTTGCTTGGGAACCCCCTGCACATTGCAGGGAGGGGGTGACCCTGGAGGGACCTCAGATTCCAGAATTCTGCTGCTTTAAAAAAAAAAAATCTTTCCCTCCTGCTAGGAGACGGCGCTGGGCTCCTCTGGGGAACGCTCTCTGAGTCTGGAAGCTGCATGGGGAAGTTTGTAGCTCGCTTTAGCTCCTCTTGTAATGTTTCCCACCGCAGCCATATTGCTGTTCTTTCGGCTTGATTTACAGCACCCAGGCTGAAGTGCTCCCCCCCCGACTAGGTTTCAGCTGATCAGACAGCTCCCCTTTGCAGCCTGTCTCCGGTGGCCTCCTAGGACAAAAGGCAAAATCTCTTTGTGGGCTTTGACGGTCACAAAACAATTGTTCATGTCTCTGGGGACATCCCTTCTTGGTATGTGGGGCGAGGCATGCTACCAAGCAACTAGATGCATCTCCTAGCCCTGCCTCTGCAAAAGGGTCCTGTCTCCTGGGTCCTATCCAGCCTCACCCTACAGGAAAACTGGTCTAAATACTAGGCTGAGGCTTAAAAGTGATCAAGGGAATGGTGTGTCAAGCCACCAAAACTGAGTTTGAGCCTTGATCTGTAGGGTTGGAAGTTTAATATGTGCTAGTTTTTTTTTTTTTTTAAAAGCCCTTGTCTTCAATTTGTCACTTAATGGCAGGCAAAAATCCTCCCAAATCAGCTGCTAAATTTTGTTTTGCTCTTTCTAGAAATGACCAGATGGAGGAGGTGTGATTTTGATACACCTAAACTCCAGGCAAGATTTAAATGACTGCCCTCTGAAACGAAGGGGGTGGGGGGTAGGCGGAAGTGCTGACACAACCTTGGGGGTGCAGGGCTAGACACCTCATTATCTTGACCTTAATACTAGAGTCTGACTGATGAGTCAGGCATGAGTAATTTGGTTGTGACTCATTCCAGGGATGAGGATGGCTGGGCCAAGAAGCACCTTTAGGACTAAGATTTAATTACATTAGGATGATGGAGATAGTAAGGAGGCTGCAGGCTCTAAAGGGCTTAATCTCAATTAGTGTGGGGGGGTGACTGCATTCATTATTTCTACTGTAATCTTGCTACTTCGGTGACCTGCACTTTACCTGATCTGAATCCAGGCCCCTTGGGCACATGCTCCTGGCCACATGGTCCCAGAACAAAAAGCAACAGATTGCAGCAAACAATGAGGGGGGCCTCAGTGAGTGACTTGGGCATTGGCCAATGAGGGATGGGTAGCTTTGCAGCAGCAACATTCCAAGCGCCTGCTGAGGCAGCCAATGGCCACCTGGCTGGGAGGAGGGGCCCAGCCAGTCAGATTTTTTATTAATGGGGAAACGATACTATTGTCCACACAATGGAAGTTTGTGACAAAAGAAGGGCATAAAAAGTGCACAGTACAAAGCAACCAGGAAATAGCATTGCCTATCAGGAGGGGTGTGTGTGTGTGTGTGTGTGTGTGTGTGTGTGTGTGTGTGTGTCACCTAAAATAAAACCACAGTAGCAAATTCTAGACTGCTGATCACCCTCTGAAGGATAATCTCTCTAGCATTAGAGGGGCATGGGAGACAATGTGGTCTAATGCAGAGAGCGGAGGATTGGGAATCAAGATCCCTGGGTCCCAACCTCTCTTCTGATTTGGCAATACTCATCATGCCAGTAGATTATTGGTAACGTGCAAAAGGAGACAGACCTCCACTGTCTGCTAGCATAGAGCTGCACTCTGTGTTGAGGGTCTTATTCACTGACTAGCTGCGTGACTGTGGGCAAGTATATTAAACAGCTCTGCCTCTGTTTCCACAACTGTAAAATGGAGGCAGTACCCGTCTTTGTGAAGTGTTTTGATTGAGTGAAGGGCATTGCTAATGCAAAGTATTGCCAAGCCAGTTGGAATGCCATGCACAAGGGATCTGTGCTTGCTTTTGAGCGTTACAATCTCTTGGGGAAAGACCAAGTGACTTTGGAAAGTGGCAGGGAGTGAATTGATAGTAGCCGCTATAATTCAGGGATGGCTAGAATGGAGTTTTAAAGAGTTGGGTCTGTTCCTCTTTGTTTACAGCTTTGATAACCTTTCCCCTCAGACCCTTTCTTTAAGGCTGAACATGTTTGAGGTGGTGAGGGGAGGAATGTTAAATGGTGGCTGGCTTAGAGGTTCATTGAACCTGATGGCAAAATGTCCCCCACTCCCCCACTGTGAGAGGGGAGGATTGTCTCTCCCCCTCTCCCCCCCCCCCCCCCAGCTGAATGGGGAGAGGAGAATACCAGGGTGGGGGGTGAATAGGATTTATAACTTGTGAAAAGTAACAAGTCACTAAAGTGCGAAGCTGCAGTGAACAGGAACAAAGGGCAGCTCAGCCCCCAGATCCCTCATTTACAATTCCAATGGGCCATGAAAGAACCCGACAAGCAGGAGCAAGGGGAAGATCTTTATCCGTCAACTCTGTCCCCAGCCACTAAGGCTCTTGCTCCCCTCCTGTCTGCTGGGGGAGGTGAGGACTGGTGCAGGAATTTCTTGCCTGTTGGGTCTTTGTTCTGAATGAGTGTTGCCCATGGCGTGTAAGGGAAACAGTAAGAAATCCATGTCCCACTTCCTGGGACACGGCGCTGAAGCTAAGGAGAGAAATCTCAGTCCTATGACTGGGATTAGGGGCTGTGGGAAAGACCAGTTCTGCCCCAGGCAGGATGATTGAGTTGTTTTATGCAATGCACTGGGATCCAGGCAATGTGATCCTCTTCCTGGTCAGTTTAACCTAGCAGGGTGACTGTATAATCTCCAGAACATAGAGGGACTGGAGATCCATGCACCAGGTATGGTGCTGCCCCATGCTGAGAGGCTGGGCAAGGGGTAGTTGAAGAGAATAGTCGAATGATTCCAAGTGATGGGTTGTTTTGCTTGCGTCTGTTTTGAACAGAGGGTGAAGAGATTGATGTGGTGACAGTGGAGAAGAGACAATCGCTCAGCATGAGGAAGCCGGTCACCATCACCGTGCGAGCAGACCCCCTGGACCCCTGCATGAAACACTTCCACATCTCCATCCATCAGCAACAGCACAACTACGCTGCCCGCTCTCCACCAGACCCCTGCTCCCAGGAGGAGGCCTCAGAGAAAGAGATCAAGGAGGAACCCCTGAGCAGCCCGGAGCAAGCCGCAGAGAGCTCATCGCCTGAGCCTTGCCTGCTGAAACCTGAGAGCGCCCCGAGCTCAGATAGTGAGGACATGGCCAAGAGGAAAAACCACAACTACTTAGAACGCAAGCGGCGAAACGATCTCCGCTCACGCTTCCTGGCACTGAGGGATCAGGTCCCCGGTCTGGCTAACTGTCCCAAAACCCCCAAAGTGGTGATCCTGAGCAAAGCTTCGGAGTACCTGCAGTCACTAGTCAGTGCAGAGAGGAGGATGGCTACAGAGAAAAGGCAGCTGAAGTTGAGACAGCATCAGCTGCTGAAACGAATCGCCCATCTCAAGGGACGTTAGCTACCAAAAACTTGACACCTTTCCTATATTGATTTGCACATTTTTGGTTATTGTGAACCCTCCAAACTACAGATCCCAGAATGCACTGCAGCCAGCGCACACAAATATGGCTTGCATTCTAGGAAATTTAAACTGTGTGCAGGGGGTGGGTTCTTTGTTTCCCTTATTCACGTCTGGTCTCGGGTTCCTCCTTTAACAGAGCAGGGAGTTGCCAACTGTGGGCTGAGTTAACTCTTATTCTTTAGGGATGCTGGTAGGTTGGTACCGGAGTAATTTTTGACACTGGATTTTGCAAGACACTTGGGCTGAAATTGTTAAGTGACCATTGAGTTCTGGGTGTCTCATTTTGAGGGTCTCCAACTTGAAGCACCTGCATCCTGACTGCCAGAGATGCTGAGCATCTGAACAGAGATGTGGAACAATGCTGGCTGAGGCCCCCAGGAGCTGCCTTAGTGCCTCTGAACTTCAGTCCTCAGGTGCCTGAAATTGGGCACTCAAAAATTGAGGCCCTTTTCCAAAATAGGGGCTTGAGTGGATAACCCCAACCTAGAGATGGCAGGATCCTCATTCAGACAGATAAGACCTGTCACTGGATCCAGCTATTCTGTGAATTTACTTTCATGCACACACAATTTTGGGTGGAGCGTTAACATGGCCGTTGCTGCCCTGGACCTATTAAGTTTGACCCAACTTCTGTCGTTCAACCCAACCCCAGCACTGGTTCCTGTGGTGCGGTTCTCGTCCACCGTCCCTTCCCTGACCCATCCTTTGTACTGGCCCACCTCCCCAATCACGACCCTTCACAACATCCCACATCCTATTCTGCCGTGGTGGGGGGGCTGAGACCATGTACCCAACATATCCTCTCCAGAAGAAGTCCATTAAATTCCTAAGCGGCTCCTGCTCCACTGCAACTGAATAGAGCGAATGTAGGCCAGGGCGTTCAGATCCAGGAAAACAAGGGGGTTGCAATCCAGTGGTTCAGTGTGGGTCCATCTCTCTAGAAGCAGTGACAACTGGGGAATGCCTGGAGGTGCGTTGGGAAAGCTTTGCTCTAGGGGCTGGGTCTGCTGTTAAAGATCCTTTTTCTCCCAGGGGTGGGGTGATGCATGGATTAAACTCCTATCACTGGAGAAGAACCGAGACTAGCTTGACATGGACTATACCTCACTTTCTTACCACTTTACACAGTAGCTTGTCTTGAGGTTTGTGTTCTAGAAACTGCTGCTGTAACTGCCTGAGTCTTATACTGGAGGACCCTTTTTTTAATACTGTATTTTTGTACAACTTTTTTGAAGAGTATTGTTAAAGATTTGTCTCTTTTGTAAACCTTTTCCAGGGGAGTGTGTGCATTGTCCCTGCTGCAGCGTGGAGAGGATGTGTTTTTTTGGGAGGGGGTTCCTGATGCCTTTCTAAGAATAGTCCAAGAAGGGTCCTATGTTCTGATTTACTGTTTGGAATTAAGTGAGAGATTCCTCGGGGGGAGGAAGGGGGGAACGGACATTATCTGGGGCCCAGCTCCTCAAATAGTACAATGGGCTATTGAACGGGGTTTTCCTCTCTCAGAGGATGAGGGTGAAAATTTTCCTGTGTGGCTGACTTTCACGTATTCCCCAAGCGCAGGCTCTTAAGAGCGATGCTGCTTAAGATCCCAGGTGTTGCCCAGGACAGACGACAAGGGCTGATCTAATTGTTGCCTGGAGCCTACCTTGTCTTTACTAGGTAGGTAGAAGCCACCTCTTAGAAGGGATCTGATCAGAACTTTTAGCCTCTGTTTGCTGACCTGCAGCTACACTCCCTGAAGTTGCATTTGTTCAGCTGGCCAAGGGTCTTCTCTCACCCCCCCACAAATCTCCCTCTTCTGTGAATACTACCCAGTTGATTCAAGGGATGGGGGGAGGGGAGTAGGACCAGTGGCCTTCGTCTCCCTTGGCACTGATGGGGCTGACTCTCTACTTTGCAGCAGAGACGCACGGAGCAGCCGGTGAGCTGTCTGGCTCCTAACTGACCTACTGAGAAACTTTAGAGTTAACACTGTGGTCGGATTTAGCACTTTCTTCATTACCTCACACTTCATAAATAAATAAGTTACAAAGACAGACTGGGTTGGCTTTTTCCATATAGTTGTTCCCTGGGTGCCTGTTTCCAGGGAGTAACGGCCACTGTAACTGCCCTAACTAACTTGCCCAGCTTTGAGTCTTTGCAGGGCCCTGGAGAAGGGAACAGTGGCCTTGTTATTGCATGAGCGGTTGAGATGAGCCATAAACCATGCACAAAGCTAAGGAGGGCTGCTGGAATCCAGCTGCTGGGTCAGTAGGACTTTCACCTCCAGCCCTTTCCTCTGCTGTTGGGGAAGAGCCACCATATCCCGCTCAAAGCTTTGTCTTTATAGGAAGAGGAGTATGCTGTCTTCTGGCCATTTAGCCATATCCCTGAATGGCAGGATCAAAACATCAGCACAGGCACTGTGCCTGGGGTGTCCCAGGCAAGTAAATCACTGAGCACAGTTGTAGGATTGATGTGTGTCTACAGAATTATCACAGCTGTTAGATCCCCAAATGCTCCTGGGGAGGGCTTGGATGATGGCTTGGGGGAAAGAAGGGGGGTGGGGGGGAGTTTGCAGAAATTAGAGTGCAAGATATTTAGAACCAAACTGGGATATTTTCCTTTAAGCAGCACATAGTCTCCTGCAAGCAAGACTAGTCCCTTTGTGTAGGCATTCTCACAAAATGTAAAATGTGGGATGGCTACAGCAGTGGGTCCTGGGAAACAAATCACCTAGATTAATTTCTCTTTAAGTGGTTTTATTGAGGAAGAGGGGCTGAGAGCTGAGTTCCTCTAATGAGGGACTCAATGTAATTTTAAACTCTTCTAATGGCACTACAGAACAGTCAGCATGTGGAATTCACTGCCCCTGAAGGTCATCAAGATGAATATGATGATGAATTGTCCGTGAGTAACTCTAGAGGAAAGCTCAGATGGGGAATGAAATTGCTTGCTGGGGTGGGAGAGGGGCTAGACTTCCCTTTAGGGGCTACTAGAGAATTCCCTACATCCCCATATGCAGAGTTTGAAATATTTTTTTGCCTTAATTTGAAGCATATTTATTACCCATTAACAATCCCAGGTTATTGGTTTTAACTCCTGGAGGCAAAGTCCTGTACTAAATGCAATGGAGCACAGGCATCATGTTACTGCTAAGGCAGTCTCTAGAATGCGTCTAAAATGCCATTTCAAGAGAGGTTTAGTCAGGAGCGCCGCCAGCTTTTCTGCCGCCCCGAAATGCCACCCCCCCACAGAAGCGGCGGAAGGTCCTGCCACTGAAATACTGCTGTGGTCGCCACCCCCCAAATCGCAGTGCCCTAGGGGTCGCCTAATGGGTTGTGCCAGCCCTGGGTTTAGTTGTCTGAATGAAGCAAGTCTTTTAAAGAATGATTAATCAATGAAGAGCTTAAAATGCTCCATGTTCCTTTTGGTTCCTGAAATAGCTGTCATGTTTTACACTTCTGTTGTGTTGCATCAGATGAGGTCAAAGCATTGTACAGACTAGAGTTCAACTTGCAATATTCTGCTGTGACTTCTAAGGGTCACATAGCAAAACTGGGGCCTGGTCTACACTGTGGCGGGGGGGCGGGAGGGAGATCTATCTAAGATACGCAACTTCAGCTACGAGAATAGCGTAGCTGAAGTCGATGTATCTTAGATCAACTTAGAATTACTTACTTTGCGTCCTCGCAGCGCGGGATCGACAGCCGCGGCTCCCCCATCTACTTTGCTTCCGCCTCTCGCCGAGCTGGGGTTCAGCAGTCGACGGGTGATCAATTTATCGCATCTACACTACACGCGATAAATCAATCCGGCGGGTAGTGTAGATGTACCCTGGGAGTTGAACCCAGGTGTTCTGACTCCTAATACTTTTCTCTCACCTCTACACAAAACACTATGGTAAAGAATATAGGTTCAAAGGGTCTAGATTTATTTTGACAGGAGGGCAGGGTGGGAAGCAATAGATGCACTCTTCAATGCAGCAGTAGTGGGTTGAGTTGATCTTCTCTTATTCATACAGTCTGCTTGTCCCAGAGAATAACAAGAAAAAGATGGAAGGTGGGATTTGTACATGAATCTTCGTGAGTTAGCACAAGTTTAATTGAAAATCAATGGGACTTGTGCTGCTAAGCCATTTAGGCACCTAACTCTGATTGATTTCAGTGGCAGTTAGGAACCTAAATACCGTTGGGGATCTGGGTTTTAAATGCCTTTGAAAATCTCACCCAGAGACTCCATTTAGTTCAGTTTAGCAGTTGGATCATACACAGGCAAAAAACTGGAGGCAGCATCTCTGTAAAGTTGTGCACTGAGCTGGCTTGGAAGCATAAGTGCTAGAACTAAGGGTGCTGGGGGGTACTGTCGCATGTCCTGGCTTGAAGTAGTACTGTAAGAACAAGCCAAATACATGGTATCTGCCTTCAGCACCCCCACTATAAAAATTGTTCCAGCACCGCTGCTCGGAAGGCTGCAAAAGTACTGGACCATCATTAGATGAGACAGCATTGTAAGACCAAAGAAGGGGGGGGGTCAAGATAATTTTTAAACCAAAGTGCAAAAGCTTGTAGAGATTCATTGTACGCCTGTTTAGAGGGAGAATTGCTGAGCTAGGTCTTGTTAGGGATAAGTCTGAGCATATTAAAAAAAAAAAATTAGGTTTGCATAAAATACTCAGACATCAAATCATAACTCACAGTTGAAGAGGATGGTTAGTGGAGTAAGCATCATGTTTGAAATAGACCCATTGGAAGCACAGGTTAAAAATACATCAGGATTAAATAAACCTGACATCTACCCAAAGCAGACAAACCAAATAAAGTGTGCATGGATGTGTGGGTCTCTTGAATGAAACTTTGAGTACCCATTAAAGATGCCAGGGTATTTTTAAAAGGATGGTGTTTTGCTCTGTTAAAATTACCTACTGAGAGGTTTTTAAAGGACTTTCTGCTTTTTTGGGGCGGGAGGGGCGGAAGGCAGAGGCTTAATGACAGAACGTATGAAAGATATTTAAATGAAACAAACAGGGCTATTTGTGTTTGGAAGGTACATGTTGTTCTGGGATCAATTTGAAATCTAGTCAATTTCAAAACCAAGTTAAAAGTACCTTTAGATGTTACACCTGTCCCTGAATCTTCCTGCCATTTTTGTCACTTTTCAAGCACAGCTTCTATCTTTAAAAATGTTTTTTCTAGTATTACTACATGAAGGACTCAGGGAAACTGAGAGTATAAGGTAAATATTGAAACTGACTATACACACAGTGCTGCCAAAGGCACGTAATAAACAAATGGAGAGCCTATTTCCCCTTGTAATCTCCTTCAGCAATCAGACTCTCAGGTGTTAGCTGTAATAATAGTAAACGGTTTCAGACAAAAGCCAAATTTTTAAGTTCACTTTGTCCTGTTAACACCAAGCCTTTTAGGGGGGGTCAGCCCATTTCATATTGCATGTATTCTACCATTCCATGGACCATGCTTTACTCTGCGACTGTAACTGTTTTACTACACTCCTGCAAAATTCTTGTACAGGGTGAGTAATTTGTTCTGGGTGAGTAAACAATCATGTTTTTTCCATTCTTATCATGCTGAAGGGTGGGGTGGGGGGGTTTGCGCCTGGGTTGGTAAAGTTTGTGACAGTTTGGCAAGCCTGCTATAATCTCATCTCCTCCAATGATACGTCTCCTTGCTGCCTCTTGCTTTCCCTGTTGCTATGCCAAAAGATGTATGTTGCTAGGATAAGAGCCATTTTCTCTCCCTCTTCCATATCTGTTGCTGCAGTAGAAGTCACAGAACCCCCTCTGTTACCTTGGTAACAGTCTCCTCCTACTGTCTCCCTGGTAACAGTCTCCCCATCTTTTTCTTCCCTCTTCTCTCTGTTGCTACAGTAACAGTTGCCTGCTCCCCATCTCTCCCTGTTGCCTATGTTGCCGCTTTAGTTCTTTATCCCTCTGTAGGGCATGCGCTCAGTCACCATGGTAACATTCTCCCTCTTTCCTCTGTTGCTATGGTAACATTCTCCCTCTCCCCCCAGTCCACTTCTCATCTTCCCTTCTACCCCTCCACTTCTCTGTTGCTATAGTGCCAGGGCCCCCCATAACATAGCCTAAAGGAAGATCCCTGTAGTCTGCTTCGTAGGGGCTTAGCTCTCTCACTGCCAGGGCTTTCCAGCAATGAGGGTCATGCTGCGGCGCGGGCGCTGGTTTCTAGGGATGGGACATGTCTGGGTGATCGTTATCCGGGGTACGGTCGGGCCCACTGTGCTAGGCTCTGCACAAACACACAGAAACAGGCCCTGCCCCGAAGAGCAGCGGAGGCAGACGAAGCAATTGTGTAAGGACCCCAGCAGCTCAGAGGGGGGGAGGGTGTGTGTGTGTGGGGCGGGGGGGGGAATATATTCCTGTTTAGGGCCCCTAGGGTGACCAGATGTCCCAATTTTATAGGGACAGTCCCGATATTTGGGGCTTTTTCTTATATAGAGGCCGATTACCCCCCACCCCCTGTCCCCATTTTTCACACTTGCTGTCTGGTCCCCCTAAGGGCCCCCAACGGGCCAGATGTCAGCCCTGGAGCGGGCCCCTAGGGGTGCCCAGCGGGGAAAGGGCCTGGCTTGGCGGGGAGAGCCTCTGCCTGCAATGGGCTCCGGCTCTTCCCCACCCCGTAGGCCCAGGGGCGCAGCCATGCCCCCTCCATCCCGCCTCCGTCCCTCCCCTTCTCCCGCCCCCCGTTCCCATAGCAGCCGCCCCCCCCCGCCGCCGCCGCCGCCATGGCCGCGGCCGCCGCGCGCTCCCTCTCCGGGCCCGGCCGCCGGGCGCTGCCGCTGGTGGTGATTCTGGGCGCCACGGGCACCGGCAAGTCCGAGCTGGCGCTGCAGCTGGGCCTGCGGCTGGGCGGCGAGATCGTCGGCGCCGACTCCATGCAGGTAGCGGGGGGCGCCGGGCCTCAGGCCGGCCGGGGCCGAGGTCCCCTGGGGGCCGAGCGGAGGGAGATCGGGAGCCCCCCGGAGGGGGTAAAGGCCAGGGCCGGGGGAAGGGATCGGGGCTGGCGGGGGGCAGGGTGAAGGGGGCCCGGGGAGGGATCAAGGCCTGCAGAGCCGGGGCCTCCCGGAGCACGAGGGGCCGGGAGAGCCGGGGCCTCCTGAAGCGATGAGGGCTGGGTGTGGGGGGGAAGGAGCTCAGGATCGCTGCATCACAGAGGGGAACCAGGAGACCCCAGCTACCCTCCCCCGGCTCTGGGCTTTGTGGGGTGAACTCAAGGGCAAGCCCCCCAAAGATTCACTCCAGGGCGGGGATTGGTCTGACTCCTCAGCTCTTGGTTCTCCTTGCAGCGGGGCCCCCTCAAATTGCAAAGCCCTGCGTGGGCATGGTATTGTTTAAGTCCATGCCCCTGTTCACTCTGGTTTGCAGCCTGGAGACCCTGGTATGGCTTCCCCTAACTCACCGAGGGGTGTGCATCACCCCATTCCCCCCACTTACACATACACCCGAGGGAAATAATCCCACAGGCTGACTGGACTCGGCGTCATTGCAGATTTTTTTTTCTAAGAACCGACGCTGCTTACTTAAGATGTGATAGGTAAAGCAGCATGTATATCTCTCAGTTCAATCAAATGACATTTCCCTGTCTGTGAAACATACAGCAAGTGTCGTTTAAAAAAATTAATTTGCATTCTGGATAGAGGCTCTGTGTTAATTTTTACAAGCTCAGCCTCCAGTTGCTGCCCGGACATGCTGTTGAGAATTACCCCTGGCGTAGCCCAAAACAGGGCCTGGAAGCGCTTAGGATGGCGTATAGGAGTCAACGCATAACTTTAAAACTGTTTGGGACGTCTTTGTACTTTGCTCACCGGATCTTGGTGAGATCTCTACAAATAAGCCAAGTTTGACTTTTCTACCCTCTGCAGTTTTTTGAGTGATCCATGCAGAAGATTTCTCATCAAGATCTTGGGGGCGGGGGCGGGGACAATGCGATCTGTTTCTTTGTTTTTTTAACACATGCATAACTCAAAAATGGTGGGACTGATTTTGTTCAAATTCCCCCTGCGGCCAAAAATAATTTCACCTTTGGAATGAGAACTGGGCCTGGACAACTGAAACCCCCAAAAAATCAGTATGAGAAGTAATGAGCTCAGGGAATGCAAAATGGAAGTTGAAGCTCACATATTTGCTCTTATAAGCACAGCTTCCAATCAGAATCCTCTAGCATGGACTCTTGGGCCTATGTTGTGTCTCACTGAAGTCAATAAGACTCTGCGGAGCACATGAGACCTCCATAAATGAATCCCAGTGCAAGGTCAGGGTCTTACAATGTTAAATAAAACAGGACAGTAGCTCAAGGCCCTGTTCCTGCACTGAGCTCTGTGTAGGTGGTCTCCTGCATTTGCATGGAGCCCTGTTGCTCTGTGAGGGGGGGGTCTGCCATTGGAGAGGTCATTGTAGGAGGAGGGTCCAAATGAAGATAATGATCCAATTTGGAAGCTCAGTCTGTGTGCTTCTATCACTGCATATTAAAGGGACTGGCTGGATAAATAGGCTTGGCAGAATTCAAATGTTATATCTTTATAATTTTGACAGATAATATGCTTATTTTAAGCAGTTTTTCAATTTTTATCAATTTAAATTTTCACAGTCGTGAAAAATTTTTGGGGGGAGGGTCAGACAATAATGATTTAATATCCATAGATGTTGAGATTCAAAAAGTTAAAGTTTATAACTGTTAAAACACAAATTGCCATCATCACATGTCAAATTCTACAAAGTAAATATCCTTAAATCAAACTCTTATAAGTGTTCAAGCAGCATTTTTCTTATTTTGCCTATCTGTAAGTTTCTGTTATCAGTGAAAATATTTTTTCGTGTGTGTGTGTGAAATCGATGTTTACTGACATTTACCAACAAAAGACTAGTCTTTTTTAGCCCAGAGATAAATAATTATTAAAAACAATTCCTTATTAGTCGCTAATGACACCATAGGTCAGGAAAGGGACAGTGTCATCTTAAAAAGCCCATGTAAACAAATCAATTTCTTTAGCTATCTTACTAATAACATCTTAGTTTATTACAAGCGAAAGATGTTAATGCTTCCATTGTACCCGTCACTGTGTTTTATTTACTTGTTGGATTTCTGTTAGCTTGTACAAGGAAAATCAATGAAGTAAGTTTTGCTTTTGTGTATAGTCCCTTTCACTGAGGTTCTTAGTGTTGTGATACACTGCAGCGGGATTGTTACTTTAACTTTTTTCATCGTTTTGTATTAAATCATGGCAATATTCCGATAAGCTTCTTTTTTACAATATTTTAATTTGGTGCCAAATTTAAGGTGTTGGTTTTTACCTTTTCAACCTGAAATAATTTTTTTAAAACTGTGAACGTGTTTCCCGCCCCTCTGCGCTGTTGTCTTTTTGCACCTCACTCAGTTTAGACATGGACTTGTTGCTTTTACTTTCTGGTTCTTGTGTATTCGCTCCCGGCTGCTGTTTGGGTTCTGAACACGGGAGGGGGGATAGTCTAGAAACTCTTTCTACTGAATTTAAAACAGGTAATGAAAATGCTTTTGCTCATGTGGGAGATTTTAAAATGTAGGGAGGTGGGGCCGGGGAGTTTTAGGCCTGAAGTAACACTGTGGGCTGGTCCACACTAAAACCCCAGTTCGAACTAAGATACGCAACTTCAGCTACGTGAATAACGTAGCTGAAGTCGAAGTATCTTAGTTTGAACTTAAAGGTACTTACCGCGGGTCCACACACGGCAGGCAGGCTCCCCCGTCAACTCCGCCTACTCCTCTCGCGGAGCAGGATTACCGGCGTCGATGGCGAGCACTTCCGGGATCGATTTATTGTGTTTAGACAAGACGCGATAAATCGATCCCAGAAGATCGATTGCTTGCTGCCGAACCAGCGGATAAGTATAGACGTACCCTGTGAAGCTTTGTGGAGCATTGTCATGGTGTCTTTGAGCTACCATCAATTCAAGCGCTTGACCTAGCCATGTTAGAAAGCCACGTGCGTATGGGAATATCTGCTGGAGTCACAAGGTGAGGAGCCCTTTATGCTGACCAGCACTTAGAACAGTTTTCAGGAGGCCAAGCATATTCCTAGTGAAAGGTCTGCTAGTCCTGTAGAACAGTTATCACATTAGGGGTTCTGACTCCCTGGTAGATCACAAAGGGGTTTGCATAGAGGGAGGAGGTAACCTATTTTTCTCTGGAATCTAAGGCCCTGCCTAGGTAGGGCATTTCAGTGCAAGTTAAGTTAGTGGGGGTAAATCTCTCTAGTATAGTGTTTTCATTAGGGTTTTCCACAAGTGTCACAAAGGTTATGTCTACACTATGAGCCAGGGGTTTGATTCCTCTGCTCACATACACCTAGTTGCGCGAGTGGGAGTATAAATAGCAGCAAAGCTACGGTAGCACCGGTGGTCCAGGTAGCTTTGCCGTGACGTATGCAATCATGGCCGCTCTGCTCTTTGTGCTCACACTAGCTTGATGAGTGCTAGCTCACGTATGTGTAGACGTAGTGTATATTGATGTAGCACTGGTACAAATGTTCCTAGTCTAAACAAGCCCGAAGCTTTCACTGGACGGATTCTAGCCCAGCTAGCGATGAGGAAAACTTTGCAAGGGTAATGTACAATGATCAAATGAATGTGCACTGGATGTGAATGCCGATTTAGGGCACAGTAAACTTTAACAAGTTACTGGGTGCCGTGACTTGTTTTGGCTGGCGTAGCAGAAATGAGTCTGAGTCAGGAGAAAAAAAGAGTGTTATGGGAGGGGAAGAACATCGGCAGCCCCTATTTTAGGAATATGGCAGGTTTTTTATGGCCAGGATGAGATGTTTCTGCTGCAATAAGGATCAAATCCTCATCTCATGGAAGTCAATGGAAAAACAAGCGATTCTCGCTCTGTCCTGACTTCTCTGTTTCTCTGCAGAATTGGCTGGGACTGGCTGCCATGAGTAGAGGCCTGCTCTCCACGTGGCCTCTTGAGGCTGCCAGACAACGGGGCAAAGGGGGCCTGTCAGAGGTACTGGGCAGCCTGAAGACATAGTGTAGATTGGAGCTGGTTGACACATTCCCCCACTTGTGTTCCACACAGCATGGTGGCTCTCTTAGAAGTTGGAAGAATGTGTCTCCCTTCCTTCTGGTATTTTTCCTGTGGCGTATGCCTCCCCTCTGCGTATCCCAGAGCTGGCTGTAGCATTCGGGCCTGAGGATCCTGGTGAATTGCTGCATAGGGCTGGATTTGGGTTTCTCAGTCCTTTTTAAAAAACCCTCATTCCTAATTGACAGCCGCCCGCTACATTCTGAGACGGCGCTATCCAGTCACGGAAGGCACCCAGCAAACATCTGACGAATGCGGACAGTGGTTAGGCAGCTGTTTGAGTCAAAGCTGGGCCCGAGGAAGGGGATGGCGGAGCCCCGAGACCGCCTGCTCTGGTGATAGTATGGCCAAGGCCTAGTTCGCAGGGACCCTTGTATTTCCCAAGAGTTCTTGGTGCCTGTGGATCCTGGTGGCTGAGTTATGGATTCACAGCCCCCTCTTTGCATGGCTTAGGATGTCAGATCATCTAAAGGGGCTTTTACTCTTTTCATTTCGTGTTGTCATTTCTCTTGGTTTTATAATCCTAACGAACCTCCTTTAGGAGTAACAGCAGCTCTTCAGGGCTGCCCTGAGAAAACAGACAGAAACCTACCAGGTGCTCTGGTGTAACCCTGTTTGCAGTGCCAGCTAATGGGAGACAGCTGAAGAAACAAGTGGGCCTTTCCTTCCTTTCACATCAGGCTGCTGAGTAACCTTTCTCCCCAGACCAGACGTGGGGAAAATTCCCAGCCAAAAACTTCATGCCCCTCTTCAGAGCTGTATCTATCTTAGGTACTCAGATGGCCCCGTTACTGTCTGAGCAAGCACCTCCCAGTCTGTACCGTGTTTCTCCTCACACACCCTGCTGAGGTAGGGAAGTGCTCTTCTCCCCATTGTACAGATGGGGAACAAAGAGGCTGGGGTCCAGATTCCACTGAAATCAGTGGAAGTTACACCCCTAAATACCAATCTGGGTCTAAGTGACTTGCCCATGGTCGCCTATGAAATCTATGGTGGAGATCTTATGAATTCCAGGCAGTGGTGCTAACCACTGGACCAGGGGTCGGCAACGTTTGGCACGCGGCTCGCCAGGGTAAGCACCCTGGCAGGCCGGGCCAGTTTATTTAACTGCTGACGCAGCAGGTTTGGCCGATCGCGGCCCCCACTGGCCGCAGTTCGCCATCCTGGGCCAATGGGGGCAGCGAGAAGCGGCGTGGGCGAGGGATGTGCTGGCCGTGGCTTCCCACCACCCCCGGGACGGCGAACCGTGGCCAGTGGGGGCCGCGATCGGCCAAACCTGCCGCGTCAGCAGGTAAATAAACTGGCCCTGCCCGCCAGGGTGCTTACCCTGGCGAGCCGCGTGCCAAACGTTGCCGACCCCTGCACTGGACCATCCTTCCTCTCATAATGCCAACAATCTTGTAGAGGCTAGGCTGCTGCTGAGTTGTGCCTACCACTCCTGACAGGCTAGAAATGGCCCACATGTGGTTATTGTTACCCCATCTCCCCTACCCTGACGTGCCCGTTGTGAGGTCTTATCTTCTAGACTGGAAGCCCTTTGGGGCAGGGACTGTCATTTACTGTGTGTTTTTAAAAGCGATTGGCAGGATGACTTTCACGGCCGCGCTCCGTGCCTCAGTTTCCCCACCTCAATACTCTCCCACCTCTGTGAAACGCTTTAAGATCTCTGGATAAATCCATCTAGGTATTTACGCAGCCCACATCTGAGTGCTCTAGCAGTGCTAAGTGTTGTTATTCCCAGTGTTGCACTCAGGGGACTGGTGCTCCAGGCTGCTGCTAATCTGGTTTGGGGCCTTAGACAGTAACAAAGGCTTATCTGAAACGCTGGCTGAAAATAGACATGAGCGTACAGCGCAAGGATATCTCAGCGGCGAGGCCCTGAAGCCAGCCAGCTGGTGGAATCTTTCTTTTCTCTTTGCTCTGTGTGTGTAAAAGGCTCCCTTTGTTCCGCTCCCAGCCCACACACTGACACCACATTCCTCCTCCTCTTGTTTCCAGATAGCTAGGGAGCCTCTCCCTCCGTGTTTATTCTCAGGAGAACCTTGAAGGATTGAGCATGCCCTGTAAATCCCAGCTCTGGTCATGTAGGGTGCGGGGGCCCTTTTATCCCTGCTCCCACCCCCATCAGCCGTCTCCCCTGTAGCTAGTCAAGTCCTGCCCTTAGCAAGAGATTTGTGTGTATCGCTGTGATTTCGGGGAACCAGGGGAGCTGAAAGGCTGATGGGCCTTGCCTGGGCAGAGCATCTTCCCATTGACTTCCGCCGGCTTTGTATCAAGCCACAGCAGACCTGAATTGCACCAAGCAATTACCTCCTCTGGGTCTGACTGTATTAGACAGCGGAAGGTAATCAATAGGCTGCAGCCAGCCATGGGGTTTGCCGGCAGGGAGCTGGCTCCTGGGCATCTCCTTCTGTCTGCGCTGAGCCCTGTTTGTGTTTGGGCTCCGAGCTGGCTGCATTTCCACAGGGCCGGCATGTTGGGTCACCCTCCTGCCCCTACGGAGACTGCCTGCAGGCAGCCGCTACTCTTCTTGATGCTATTAAGGGGGTGCCAGTGGGTGGCGAGGAGAGGTGCTTTCAAAGCATGGCACCTAAGGGGCAAGTTAAACGAGCAAATGAATCTTGTTTCTCTCTGCAGCTTCCTGAAATGTGATATGACCACAGAAGGACCACAATCCTCCCTCTCCCCGTCACGGGGGTCCAGTGGAGGAATGAGGCCCAAAGAATTTGGCAGATATTGACAATGGTCCCTTCCAATCTGCTGACTGTTTTGTAGGGGCCAACATAAATTCCTTCTTCCTCCCTGCCCTCGATCTGAGCGTCCCACGTCATTCCAGGACATTATTATTAGGAGACTGCCTCGGAAGCCCAGCTGAGATCAGGCCCCTCACCGTGCCTGGCGCTGCACAAACAGATGATTGCTGCCCTGAAGAGCTAGTGATCTAAACAGACCAGCACAGGGTTAAGGGAGAAGGGCTGTAGCACAGGGGCAAGGGTGACAGATGGTACCTGTCAAGTTAGTGCCATGGTTTGGTGGTTTTGTTTTGAATCGTTTGGGTGTGGTTGTACTGGGAGGAGAATTAGCTAATTAGTGACTAAGGGGGCTAAGGAGAATAGGGGAAAGGAAAAGAAGGGGTGTGCGGAGTGAGCTTGAGCCAAAAAAGATGTGGAGGGTGTTGGCGCAAACGGCCAATCAGCTCAGAGGGAGAATGGCCAGAGTCAAAACGAGGGGAGAAGGCGATCGGGCACAGATGACATCGGCAGAGTCCGCAGGTCCTGCTGCAGCTGCTGCCGGCTGAGGCCAGGACTCTGGGACGGTTCTACCGGTCTAACTCTGCCGGCAAATTCTCCGCATGGAGACACAGCTTGTACCAGTGGCGCTCATCGCTTGAGTGAGGCAATGAGCGATACCAGCAAAAGGACTCTCGCCCTGGTAGAACTGTAACCACGCTAGGGCTTTTGCATGTTGCAAAAAGTCACCTCCCTAAATGCCACTGCTGTACCGCCAAGGTTTCCAGGATAGACGTGGCCTGAGTCTCTGGGCAGCCCTTCCCTGAGCTGGCGTGGTTTGGGGACGGGGCAGCTTTCCTTCCTTTCTTCCTGTTGTGTGCAGTTGCTCCGGGGACCCTGTCTGCAGGGAAACAGCACATCTACAAACTAGAGGGTGGTCGCGAGCTGAAGGTGTGCGGGGTGGTTTGCTCCAAGCCAGGGACGGAGCTGTTTTGCTCCATTAACCTCACATTGTTCTTTGCCATGGTCCTGCGCCTCTCCCTAGCAAGTCATCAACGCGATCCATTGAGCACCACTTGCAGGAGACTGGGGGGCTGCGGGGTTGGCAGCTAGCAGAAGTAGAGTGGGGAATAATCTGGCTCTGTACGTCTGGCTCTCCTGTGCCACAGACTGCTCTCGCCCCACCAAGCCAGGCTGACAGGGTCTTATTCCAGCGCAGGCTCTAACCTGAGGCCTGGCATGTACAGAAAACTCCAGCCCGTGAGCTGTGCCGTGCTGAATATATCCGCCCTGGGAGCCGGCCCAGGGGCTGAACCCCGTGGTTACAAAGCAGGGCCTCAGTGGGTGTCTCACACAAAGAAGGCCCAGTCCCCCTTAAGGCGTTGAAATCGGATTTCGGAACAGAGAGGCTGCTTTATGAGCAGTGTCTTCGCCCGCGCACACAGCGCTGAGTGTCCTGGGGGAGCGCTGGGCTATAGAACCCGACTCTGATCTGGGTTTGTTTGCAGGCTCTTTAGAGCAGTGGCGCAGCTGGTTCTCAGCCCGGGCTGCCAACAGCATCCGAGGCTCTTTGTGCTGTGCCAGGCCAGTGCCAGGGTCCGTGGGCATACAGCACCGAAGAGACTTGTGTTTGCACGGTGCCGTGAAGCGTGCAAGGGACACGCCCAGCGATGTAACAACACGCTCTCCTCATGGCACCCTCACGGTTCCTTAGAGCTGAGGCTCTGATATTTACACTGGGTAGTTCCTTAGCTTTGGCCATCACTGGGTATTTACACGCCCCAGAGGGCGGATCCTGGGCATGACCTTGATGTTTGTGCTGCCTGGAGCCAGAGCTTGGCTATTTACAAAGAGTCCTTCAGAAGGGTTGGCCTGGTTTTAAAAAAAAACTGTGTTGCCTAAATCAAGGAACGCGATCCAGCCAGTCACCAGCCTGGGAGCCAGGAGATCTGGGTCCGGTCCCAGCTGTGCTGCTCACTTGCTGTATGATGGGCAGGTCCCTCCTGAGTGCCTCCATTTCACTAGAGGTAACTCCTCTACCTCACAGGGGATGTAATGATGTGAGGTGCTTTGAGAGCTTCACATGAAAAGTGCTCCGAAGTCTGTTTCCTGTTCCGCGGGGAGGGAGTAGGAGAAGAGAAGGGATTGAATAGCCCAGCGATACTAGACTACCTAGCTGAGGGATGTTCTTAGTCAGGGGCTCAGAAAATAATCCGACCCAGTAGTGCTATCGGCACAGTCCGTTTGATGACTGTGGTAGCAAGTCTTTTTCTGGTCCTGAAGGGGTGTGGTGCATCAGGTTTGATCGGTGATTGTGCATTTTCTTTCGGTAACTACCCAAAACACACATCTTCCAGAGTGCACCGTGCACTGTGCTACACCATTGCAGGAAATGATACAGGTCGGTCTGTACGTCCACTCAGCTGCAGGAACAGCTGTGGGATGGTATGTGCAGAGATGCGTGTGTGTGTGTGTGTGTGGCATGCAAGTGTGTGTGTTAAAGATCAGTGTGGTATCACCAGATCAGCACGTGGGCTTGACATGATTGGGATGCTCGTCTCTGCACTAATGGGCATTGGTTGATTTGGTCTCTGAAGCCTCCACGGAGCTGAATTGCTGCCTCTCTGTATGTTTCTGCCATGTGAAGTGGTGTCAGCTGGGACTCTGAGCTGGGGTGGGGGAGGGCTGACGCTTACCCAGGCTGGAAAAGAGCAGCTGCAGCCACAGTGGAGAATTTCTTACTCCTGATTGTCGTCTGTCTGTTTCTCTACCTTGCCAGCGTTTTTTTATCCGATTTCCACTGTAGCCTGCAGCCCTTTCAGACCAGGGAGATAAACTCTGCGATGAGATCCCTCCAAAGAGAATGCAGCAGGCAGAGCAGCTGGCTCTAGATAATCTCATGTTCCTTTTGGATTAGACAGGATATAATAATTTGCCCACCTTTTGCAGCGCCTGCCCCCTGAAAAGCTCGGCGTGCTTTACAGAGCTCGGGAGGCATTGTCTGTGTTTTACAGGGAAATAGGCATGCAGACGCAAAGTAACTTGCCCACGGGTCACCCAGCAAGTCAGTGGCACGACTAGGAATGGGACCCAGGAGTCCTGACCTCCAGTCCCATGATAGGAAACATTACAAAGCTGACAGGAATGAGTCATATGCAAACACACCCACAGCTCCCTGAGTTGGACTTTCTGGTCAAACGTTTATTTCTACCAAAGACCCCTTGAATTTTCAGCAAACGTTGAAATGGAAGGGCCCCAGTTGAAGGTGGGGAACCCAGTGGGTCTTTGATCTTCTCAGAATAACCATCTAGTGCTAGTCCTTTGCCCTTCCTGGGCACAGGCAGGGTTCTCTCTTCTCCAGGTCCCACCCACCCACCCTCACTAGCTTAGCCCTGCGGGGCATAGGCACTGCATATTCCATCCAAACGCCCATTGTGCCTCACTCATTAGGTATCAGGAGTAGGCTGACCAGATAGCAAGTGTGAAAAATCAGGACAGGGGGTGGGGGGTAATAGGAGCCTATATAAGAAAAAGTCCCAAATATCGGGACTGTCCCAATAAAATCGGGACATCTGGTCACCCTAACCAGGAGGTAGGGGAGTATTGTCCCCGATTTTACTGATGGGGAAGCTGAGCGGGAGAGGTGAAGGGGACTTGTCCAAGGCCCATGCACATGGTCAGAGGCGTGAGTTCCTGGCTCCCCTCCAAAGGGAACTGTGTATCTTTTTAGAATTGTGTGGGAACTAGCCTGGGCCAGAGGAGACCTGAGTTCTATTCCCGGCTCTGCCGCTGGCCTGCTGGCTGACCGCGGGCAAGTCACGTCAGTGCACTGTGCCTCCGTTTCCCCATCTGTGAAGTGGGGAGGATACTGACCCTCCTCTGTAAAATACTTTGAAATCTGCTGATGAAACGTGCTAGAGAAGAGCTAGGTGGTATTATTATTATAAATGGAACCCTCAGGGTTTTCTGCACTGTGCTTTCCCACTGGGGTTTCCTCTTAACATGATTGGAGCCTAGACTAAGGGTGGCCATGTGGTCGCTGGTCTACTTAACACCTGGAGGGATCCTAGTGTAAGCAAAACCTCGGCCTCCAGCTCTCCAGGCATTTCCTCTGTGCAGCTCCCTTACCACTCTCCCCTCCCTTGTTGCCCTCCCACTGGTTCTTGGGGCTTGCACCCAGGACCCTTTGAAGCCCAGAATTCCCATTGTCTGGGTGCTGAGATTTGGTAAATATCAGCTTACCTCTAAACCTGGAGACTTCGATTCTATTCTAAGGGCCTCTAATCCCGTGGCAGAACTAATGCAACTCCAGAGTGTGGCTGCCCCCTCTCTTTGGGGGTTGTTGACCTGAGCTGATGTATAACTTTTTTCCTTTGTGTACCTGGCCGGACGTGTCACCAAGCGAAATGGGTGATAAGCTCAGCTTTTAATGAGTGGGGCGTGGAGTCAGTTGGTGTTTGCAGAGGGCTTTGTGCTCTGTGGGGCCCTGGGTTTGGAGAGAGCTGCACCTGAACTTTTACCAGTAAAAACCCCGCTGAGGATCATGAAGACAGGCTGTTGTCTGAGGGCTGCACTTCGGAGCTGGCCTCGGCGAGGTTACTCTCCCTGATCAGTGGCTCTGCCCTTGCTCTCCGAGCGCTGGGTCATTGGAACACGCTTGTGTCAGTAACGCACGTGGGGCTGTATTTGGCTCTGGCGCAAGCAGATGCTGCCCTGATTGGCGAGTCCGCTTATGCCAGGGCTGAAGCCGGCCTTCCTTTGCATGGCCTGTGTCCTGATCTCGGGCTGGGTCAGAGGATGGCTGGAGAGGGAAGAAGAGGAATGTCTTGAGAGCATGAAGGATTAGCTGAAGTGGTCTGTGGTCATGGGGCTGGGGAGGGAGAGCAAATCCCTCTCTTTTCCTGTGTGGTGGAGGGGCGGGGGTGGGGGGCTCTGTGAGGAGTGAAGGGGAATTCGGACTCTTATCTCCTGCTCTCTGTGTTCCAGGTGTACAAGGGGCTGGACATCATCACAAACAAGATCTCTCTCCAGGAGCAGGCTTTGTGCAGACACCACATGATCAGCTTTGTGGATCCCTTGGTCTCTAACTACACTGTGGTGGACTTCCGGAACAAAGCAGCGGCCCTGATATCCTTTCACAGAGCAGTCCGACTGGCCAATGGCTCCTCCCTTCTCTCCCTGGCCCCTTCCCTGTGCCTAGGCCCGGGCGATTGCCTGGATCAGCCGCTCGCTCTCTTCCAGGAGTGACTTCCTTAGAAACTAAAGCTGGTGGGAGAATGTTAAAGGCGGTGGGAAGTTGAGCTGCTGCTGTCGGAGAAGCATTAGCTTGTCCAAACCCCTCTTTGTCCATGTGTGGGCATCTGGTCATCTCGTGTCAGGCCAGACTCCGTAGCCAGCAAGAGGAGCAGCGTGGCAACATTAGTGCCTGGGGTGGACGTGGCTAGTGGGGAGAAGTGGAGTTGAGAGGGGGATGATAATCTCATCCCAAACCCAAGTTGGTCAGGTTTGAAATAGATCAGCGGACTCCTGCAGGGAGCCCAGGATTTGAGAGCAGGTGCTGGTCTACTTTATAGCCAGCTGCATCAAGAGACGCAGTCACCGCGCCATTGTCCATTGGCAGATTAAAGCCAAGTTTAGTTTGTACTGCAGAGAGGCTTGAACAAATGTATCTGTGTCCCTGAGGCATGCGATGACCTAGCAGTAACCGGGCTCCGGGTCAGCCTGGTTCAATCCTGTCTATGCTACAAGACCAGACTGGATTTCCGGAGACGTGTGTAGCAGTCAGACACAGTTGTGTCCATGGTGTAGACGGGCTGTGACAAGCTCCCTTTCCCTCCATCGAATGCTGAGATTTCACAGAGCCCCTCTGTGTCTCGCGCTCCTTAACCGGGCACATTGAAGATATATTTGCTCGAGAGACGATCCCAATTGTTGTGGGAGGCACCAACTATTACATCGAGTCCCTGCTCTGGAAGGTCCTTGTCGATACCAAGGTAGGAGCTCTGGGGGGCAGCAATTCCTGGGCGAGGCAGGTCCCTGCTGGGCTTGCTGGGATTGGAAGCAGATTTGCCTTCCTCCCTTGAAATGCTACAGCTACACTATGCCCGGGTAACCCCCTTCGTGCAGAACAACATACCCCGTGCATCCAGGTAATGCACTCCCTCGGGAGCAGCCTAAGGCAATCGCCAAGAGGTGAGGACCTGCTTTCCTTGCATTAGCATCTTGTTAGCTGAGTCAGCACCAAGCAGGTGCCTGGAGGCAGATTACCGGTGCTGTGGGTGGTACCCTATTGCAGCAGGCTCTTGCGGCAATCCCTCGCCAATGGCAGGGAGCCAGTGCCCTGCGCGAGGTGGTAGACCTGTGAGTTCTTCGGTAGGCTCGTAGGAGGCAACTCTGCTTGGAGCTGGGCCTGAGGTGTGCCGTTCGGGTCTGGCTCTGCACTGCCCCAGAGCTCAGGAGATTTGGGCTCCTTTCTGATCTGTCCCACCATCGCCCCCTTAGGAAGCGGAGGGTCCCACGCGCAGCAGGTTTGAGCTGGGTCTCGCTTTGACCTGCAGGAACATTCGCAGAGGTGTGACTTGGGCGGGCTGATCTGTGCCCCACAGGAGAAGACCAGCCCTTCCCCTGGGCGAGCAGCCGACCGGAGGGTGGAACTGGAGCAGCTGGACGGCCGCGAGCTCCATTGCCGGCTGAGCCAAGTGGACCCGGAAATGGCTGCCAAGCTGCATCCCCACGATAGGCGCAAAATGGCCAGGTGAGCTTGGCTAGCTGGAGAGAGCTGATCTCGGGGGCCCTGCGGCACATGCCGTTTGCGGCCTCCCTTTGCTATTGCAGTTAGAGTCCAGCTGAGGTTTGGGCCTCTCTGCAGATCTGCCATGGCCGGGCCCCTCGCGGAGAAGTGGGCATGGTCGCCTCTTGTCCACCATCCGATGAACAAACTTCGCTGGCCTCTTGTCGGTTTCCGTTGCCACTCACTAGACTAGCACCAGGTCACGTGCGGAGGCAGAGAGGGAGGAATTGGATCTGACCTCTTGGTTCCAGCTGATGCAGAGAGATTTTGGGGGGCTGGAGGAGGGTGGTTCTCATCTCTCTGGCATTGGATGAAGAGCAGTCTCTGGTCCTTGGACTCTGTGGGATCAGCAAGAGGCCGGGCGGTTTGTGAGGGTCTAATACTGTTATCCCGAGAGATGGGGCAGAGCCTTTCTTTGGGCGGCCGTGATCTCTGCTACAGGCTGATGGAGGTGATCTGACAGGGAGAGGGAGTGAAAGTCGCAGCTGCTGCCTGTCACACCAGGGCGTGGTTTGCGTTTCTTTGGGGGCTTATGAAACGTGCTGCTCCATCGGCAGGGAGACAGCTGGAAACGGGCAATGGAGGCGACTTGCTGCCCAAAGCCAGAGGGAGCAGGTTCCCGTTCCCCACCCCTGAGTGGCTGGAGCGGCCTAGCACGGTGCCTAGGACATCACCCAGCTCAGGCTCTGAAGGGAGCCAGGGCCCTCTGCGGTGAAGGCCCAGCCCTGACTTGCAAGCCTAGGGCCTGTTAGCAGGAGCATCCTTGCTGCTCTCGGAGGCATCAGCGAGGGTGGCCAGGACCTCCAGTGGCCCTAAATAGGGTGGCCATTGGCAACTGGTATAACGCTGCCCACGGGCCCATAGCGCGCTGGCCGCGCTGCCGGCTCTGCCTGGCAAGGGGAGCAGCAGCCGCTTCTCTGGAGCTATTTAAAGCGAAAGCTGCCGTGCTGGCTGAGTAACATACCGCGGAGCTGTGGGAACGGGGCCGCGGCGAGATCGGACTTGTCGCCTCGAACAGACTCTGCCAACCCAGCCCTGCCCGCAGGGGAAGCGGAGCAACGCCCACCCCGTTCGCACGGGAGAGACGCAGGCATTGTTCTGCCGGCTGCCTCTGTTGCTCTCTGACCTTTCTGAGCCGTGGTACCAACCCCTTCCCTGCAGGGACTCTTGACGGGAAGAGGCAGGACGGGTGCCAGCACCTCTCCCCTACCCCCGGAGGGCCTGTCTCAGCGCCATTTTGGGGGGTGGTTCTTATGGTCAGCCAGCTGGGTGCTCCATGCGTTACACCCCCGCTCCCCCGGCCTCTTCCCCAAGGAGCTGGTAGTTGGCTCTGGGCATACTCAGTACATCAGGCTCCAGGAAGGGGCAGATACCTTTCCCCCAAGTGGGAGGGTTGGATTTTCCTGTGCGTTCAAGGTTCCCTCTCGCTGTATCCCCGAGGGGACTGGGCAGATGGAAATCTGCTCCGAACCCAGCCTCTGAGCTGTCTCTGTCTGTCCATCTGCTGTACAGAAGCCTGCAAGTATTTGAAGAAACTGGGATCCCCCATAGCGAGTTCCTGCGTCAGCAGCGAGAGGAGGAAGGTGGGGGCCCATTGGGGGGGCCCTTGAAGTACCCAAACTCCTGTATCCTGTGGCTTTATGCAGACCAGGCAGGTAAAGAGCGGGTTCTGACCAGCCGCCGTCTGGCTGAACGAGCAGAGCCCTCCCAGGGCCGGCTTCCGTCTGCACCCGAAACGCAGGCAGGGCCTCTCCCGTCCCAAGTGTAGTCTCCTCATTGAGCTGTGTAGCAACCTCATCCAGTGCCTGGTCTGAGCGGGGCAGGGGTCCTCAGCAAGGAGAGAGCCCGGTGAGCAGCGTGTGCAGCGTGGGTTAATGCGAGACCCCCCCCCCGATCGTCAGGGTGCCCTCCCTTTAGCCCTGGCGATTCCCACTCGTACCCTCCAAAGCAGTCCCCCTTCCTCGGGGTTCACTCCCTCGCTCCCTGGGTCATGCCCATGGGCCCTGCACAATGGGGTTCTGACGGTGCAGGACTCCTAAGAGTTCTTAGCGCGTCACCCAACACGAGGCTGGAGCCGTTGAAAAGGATCGGCGTCTTGCCATTGGCTTTAACGAGAGCAGGATCTGGCCCGTGATTGCACCATCATTCTCACCACCCCCCGTCAGTAGAATTATTCCAGTTTTACAGATGGGGAAACTGAGGCAGGGAGCAGTGGAGTGACTTGTCTAGGCTCAGACAGCGGGATTGTGGTCACCTTGGGAATAGAACCCAGGAATCCTGTCCCCTGCTCCTGTCCTCCGTCCATTGGCCTGTTCGTTGGCAAGCATGGAATGTCCCAGTGCTGCCATCCAGGGATCAGAGTCCCTTGGTCGCCGGTCCCTCTTCAGGAGCGTTGGTGATGGTACCCCGGCTCCAGCAGGGAGGGGGCATTCGATGTGGGAGTCACACAGTGAGAGGGGCAGCAGGTTTGTGAGTATGGAGATGTCTGGGGTGGAACGTAGGGCTGGCAATGCCCCCCCCCGCGAGGATTTAGGGTGCCTGGCAATGGAGCCATGCGCATGGTCCTCGGGAGGTCCGGGGTGCAGCCTGCTGCTGTGGGTGTATGTGGCTGGGAAGCCGTGCACTCTTGGTGCTGGGGGTCGCCGTCCTGCGAATGCAGCTCGGGGTGTTTGAATGGCTGTTGTGATCTCTGGCAGCTTTAGATGAGCGGCTGGACAAGCGGGTGGATGACATGGTGGCAGCGGGGCTCCTGGAGGAGCTGCGGGACTTCCACCAGCGTTACAACCAAGAGAAGGTGGCCGAGAACTGGTGAGTGTTCGGCTGGCTGCTTCGCACTCAATCAATCCCCTGTTGTTGCAGGGCCTCGGGCGTCGGTGCACCTCAATACTTCTGTTCGCTGCCTGTGGCCCACGATATGCGAGTCTCCTGGAGAGCTGAGTACTTGGGCTGATTGTGGCTGAAGGGCTTGGTGTGGGGGTAGTTAGAGGGTGTTTAGTGACATCCAGGATTGGGCTGGTGTGATGGTACCTCCTGGCTGTAAACTCTGATGCCAGGCTCCTCGTATGGGCACCTGGACATCCCCACCCCACACCTTGGACCCAGGTCGTTGCTGGGGTCACTCCCATGTGGTCGGTGATGGCTGTGCTGTTCTAAACCCATGGGAACTGCTATTGTGGGGACACAGCACAGAGGGGGCAGCTCCTTGCTCCAGCGGACGGGGTTGACCCGCTGTCTGTGACCTTCTTCTCTAGCCAGGATTATCAGCATGGCATTTTCCAGTCGATTGGCTTCAAGGAGTTCCACGAGTACCTTATCACGGAGGGGAAGTGCCCACAGGAGACCAGCGCCTTGCTGCTGGAGAAAGGTGGGAACTGCTTGCCCAGGAGGCTGTCGCTTGCTCACACCTGAGGGGGGTCTCGTGTCTACCCCTAGCCGCACTGTGCAATGGCCCAGGAGGTCCCAGCCACTCACGCCTGACAAGCCCTGCAGTGCAGGAGGTGCTGGTGTCACTTGGCAGAGTCTTGAGCAGGGTCTGGTGCCCTTTGGCCAGCTGAACCAAGCTGTCTCCCTGGGGAAGGGCTCCCTGGAGCTGGGCTGCTGGGTATCTCCCATGCTTAGAAACTGATTGAGACTCCTTTGCCGTTGCTTGGTGAGCCAGGGGTTTGCTCACTTGCCCCTTGATTGGATCCAAAGATGGAGAAGATCTGTTGAGGCCTCCAATCCATCCCCTTGGAGCCCTCTGTAGAATCGTCCCTAGAGACTATTCCTCGGGGCCTTGCCCAGTCGAGTTTGAACTGTCCCCCATGATGGTGTTTCCATCCCTTCCCTTTGGAGAGTCCTTCCCCCGCTGAGAGACCTCCCTGATCATTAGCCTAGAGGTCACTCCCCCGTTAGCCGGGCCATCCCCCTCCTCCCTTGGGGATCGCACCTTCCCACGCCCTGCCCCACGCTTAGCTCCCACTGGCTTCTTTAACATCCATGGAGTCTAATTCACAGCGGCTTTGTTACCTTCATTTGAAAGGGATCCAGGCCCTGAAACTAGTGACGAAGAGATACGCCCGGAAGCAGAACAAGTGGGTCCGAAACCGCTTCTTGAGACGTAAGTGTTTATATCCCTTCTTCGCCCCCGCCCCCAGCTGCCCTGGGAGTGTCCCCTCCCCTCTCATCCTCTTCCCCATTCACGCCCCACTCCCCGATCCCAGACCTCCTCTTTCTCCTCCATCCCTCTGTGCAGCGTCCTCCCCCCTCCTGGCTGGAGAAGGGAGCCTGGCTGCTATTGGTGGCCGAGCGAACTCTGGTTTGTCAGTTGCTGTCCAGCCCGTGGGGGGCTCTGAGTTCTCCCAAGGGGGGTGAGTTGCGTACAGGGTGTGCTCTGACCCTGCTCCCCGCGGTCCCCCCTCCCTGCGAAGAGCTCTCCTCCGCCATTATGGTTCTACGGCTGAGGTAGCTCTCTGGAGGGAGGGGGCCGGACACGATGGGGTGGCTGGATAAATAGCAGCGTCTCCGGGCGGAGGCCATGTCCAAGGACAGTTACTAACATGGCTCTCCCAGGGTCACCGAGGGAACTGTTCCTGCATGAATTCCCTCCTGCTGAGTCATATGGATGTTCTCTGCGAGGCCGCCTGCTCCCCAAATTACCGGGATCTGTCCAGCGGCCTCTGCTGTGAATAAGCTTTGGGTGTGTCCTGTCTTCAAGCTGCCTGGGCACATCAGGACGTGCTGTTCCTGCTTCGCTCCCAGCCCATCTGGACCAGGCCTGCCCAAGACCTTGCTGCCCCAGCCTTGTCTGTGGTCATTCCCCATCCCACCTGGAGTGGATGCTCCCTAGCTCCCTCCCAGGGCCTCTTCGGTGCACCGCTCCCTGCTTGCCCAGCTGGGACAGGGAGGTCTCCACCCCTCCCAGGAGAAGCTCCCTCATTGCTGGCTAAAATCCCAGCAGAACAAAGCCCCACGTGCCACCCGTCCCTCCACACGTCCCCTCCTCCTGTGCTAGCTGTTGCTGGCAGTCGGATCCCTGGCTGCTCGCGGGCCAGCTCTCTCCTGTAAGGGGCCATGGGGGATCTGCCCGTCGTGTTTACCTTTCCCCATGAGCCCACACGCGCGCCGGGCTGGAGTGAAAAGCCCAACTGACAGCCGCCCTCCAGATTAGGAGCTGCAGCTGATTGGCGGTTACGGGCCTGCCGTGGACACCATGATGGCAGGAAGCCAGTGGGACTTCCCTCCCCCTGGAGCAGGGCCAGGATCAGCAGCTGGGAGCCGAGCATTTGTTGAAAGGTGGCTGGTAGGGGCAAGAAAAAGAAACCCAACCAGGCCGAAAGCCTGGCTTTGAACGGGGTGCAGCGCTTTCCTGGGGCCAGGTGCGTGGCATCTGCGTCTCACCTTTCTGCCGAGCAGCAGGTGGGGGACAGGTGTGCCTTCGATCGGCCTCCTAAGAGCCTTGCTTGTGGTTGGAGCAATAAAAGTCAGCACCTGCCGGATGCCGCAGCCTTTGATGGCTTTGTCTGAGTGGCGAGGCGCTCGCTCTGCCGGCTGGCAGGTGAGTCCCGGCAGCACGGCGGGGGAGCGACGTCGCTGGGGAGTGTGCGCTGTCTGGTTTGCAGACATCTCTGCGCTCTGGGTGCTGGCCAGGCCTCTGGAAGCGCCAGACGCCCTCACGTTGGCTCAAGGAGGCAGATGAGTTGGTATTAAAATAGCCCCACATCAAATGCAGGCGTTCAAATGAAGCACCATCCATTGCTACCTGCAGACGTGGCCGCAGCGCATCCACCTCCGCGGCCTCGTTAGCCGTGACCGCTGTAAATAAAGCAACCAGGCTGAGACCCTCACAGGCAAATACCTGACCCAAGCACCAGGCTCGAGCCTGCCTAGAAGAACAGCTGCACCTCACATAATTGCTATGTGCTGGAGCCATCTGGGTCTCTGTCTCTTCTGCTGGCTGAGGGAGCGTGGACTTTTCCAGTGGACCGTGCAGGTGGGAAGCGGGTTGTAGTTATGAAGGGAGCAGAATTTGCCTGGCTTTTGCCGAGCTCTAGATGTTGGGTTTGCTTTCCTGCCCCTAGATTGCAAACTGCCCTGCTGGGATTGAGGATGTGCAGTTCCTAGCAAACCAAGGGCTCCGGTAATCCCGGCTCAGGACCGCTCTGTCTCGGAACATTGAAGGACAAGCCGGTGAGGGTAATGTGGGGCCCCTGCAGCGAAGACGCGTCTCCCAGAGATGTTCGGGTCCTGCAGCCACACTGCGACTGATTGGCTAGGATACTGTTGGCAGCGAATTGCTTCTGCTCTGTGTTTCTCCCTAGGCCCTGGACCCAATGTGCCCCCAGTGTATGGGTTGGAGGTGTCTGATCTCTCACAGTGGGATGAGAATGTGTTGAAACCTGCCCTTCAGATTGTGGAGAGCTTCATCCAGGTGAGCTTCATCCGTGGCCAGGGGTCTGTGGGAGCAGTTGCGTAGGAGACACTTATTTTGGTGTGTGTCTGATCTCTCTGTCCTGCGCTGGGTGGGGACTGTTGCCAGAACTGCAGCGTGTCCCTGCTACAGCTGAGATCTTCTCCCCAGAGCTCCACCCTGGCAGATTGCGATCTCCATGCCTCTGACCTAGAGCTCTGTCCCTCCCAACTCCAGGGGCTGCCTCTCTACTCCTCTAGCCTCCAGACTTGCCCCTCTCAAGCTATTGCTATGTCTCTAACTCCAGATTTCCGACTGTGTCCCGCTGTTACCGAGGCACCCCCAAACACTCAGCACGCCCCTCCTCTCATACTGGGAGGAGACGGACTCCGTAGCTCTGACCCTCGAAGGTCAGGAGGAAAGCCTCGTATCTCCAAATCCCATGACCGACAGTGACGAGAGAAACCCCACTGAATAGAAACTGACCTGACACGTTTGTAACCTCAGGGGCGGCAGCCATCGGCAGACCCTGTAAAGATGGAGAGCGAGATAAAGGAGGACAAACGGAGTCATCACATGTGTGAACTCTGCAACAGAGTCATCATTGGGGACAGAGAATGGGCAGGTAGGATCCAGAGGGCGGGGAAATATATATGGGACAACTGAAATGTGGAGATTGCAGTTTGTGCGAAGGGAACAAAATGAGTCCATAGATACCTGCTCTTGGCCATATGACCTTCATCACATGATCTCAGGCTTCCAAGGATTGTTTACAGCCCTCTGATAAAAGCAGCCACTTGCAAGCCTGGAGGGGGTATGTCAACTATGCCATAGCAGCCATCTGTCAGCTCTTACCACCGGGCTGGGGGGAGGGAGACAGTAAAGCTCACGTTCTCTTCTGGTGGTGGGCGGCGGGATTCCTCTCCTCAAAACACGCTTCTTAGCGCATCACTTCTGAATTTGTCAGTGTTCGTTCTGAACCGCTGGCCCTTGCTAGCAATTCAGGAGGGTTAGCGAACCTGCACTGAGAATCTTATTTCTTTTACAATCCATTTTTTTATTTCAAACCAACAATAATATATCCTGGAAAGTTTTTAAAAAGTCGGGTTTTCTCCAACATTTAAGTTTTGTAAAACTAAAGCTTTCCCCAGATCTAACGTTGATAGGAACATTTCCATGAGTTTGAAAATTGATTTTTAGTCCCATTGGAATCAAAATATTTTAAACAAATTAACATTTCCCTGAAGCTCAGAACCTCAAAGTGAAATTGGATAGAAACTGAGTAGCAACAAACATGAAACTGACACGTCTGTCTTCATTGTGCAAACTGAGTGAAATGCTGCAAGCAAATGCAGTATTAATAGCGAGAACTAGATCTTAAAGATTAATTTAGTTTTATTGATCCAAGGATCAATAAACATAGGGAAGTTCCCTAACATAGGGAAGTTGGTGTTTTTAATGTAGCAATTCTCTTTAATATGCTTAGATCATAAATGTAGTTATCTGGTTTTTAGTAGATCTGTGTATTGTACTAGTTTGAAGACATTTTAAAAGACATCCACACACACCAAGGAGAGTGTCTCTGAAAGATCTGAGCGCGCTCTCCATGCTGTTAGGACCCAGGAAGCGTTATGACCTGAGTGTTACTTTCATAAGCGACAGTTACAGGGCAATAGATTCCTTTTCTGGGCGTGTTGCCCAAGTTCCCAGTTATTAATAATATTCATTTATCCTTGATCAATGCTGCATCCCCTGTATCCATCCATATTTGGCAAGAACCCATGAATGGTGCCGGAGCAGTGTTGGGGGGTAGGGAGGACTCATGTAGAACTGAACTGAAATGTTGCCGTTAAATGCAATCTTAAGAGCTACAAATTTAAACACAGGAGGCAGGAAATGAAAACACTGGGGGCACAGAGTCAACTTGAAATCGAGTCAGTTTCTGAAAATGAGTTTGACGTATTTTCAGAAACTGCTCCTGCCCTAATCGTCTTCTCAGTTTTTGTGGGGTTTTTTTGTTTTTTACAATTGCACTTTCATGTTGTTTAAAATGAAAGACTCTTACAAATGACAGGAGAGATGTGTACTGTCTCCGTTAAACTTTGGTATCACTTGTAACAAAATTTCAGAGAAGTGCGATTTCATTGCACCCTGATGGTGTCCCAATAACATTGCAATAAAGTACCAAATTTGCATGTAATTTTCTTTAGAAGGAGGCACAAAAAAAAAGTCTGGAAAACACCCTAGGGCCCTCATCCTGCAGACACATATGCACATGCTTAATTAAGGTCTTGTCTACACTGAAGTATTGCTGCCTGAACTATGCTGGTATGGTTGGAGCAGCAAAACCCCCCGAGTGTGGAGGCTGTTATACCAGTATAAAAGTGCGTTGCTATTCTGGTTCGGTGAAGCATCTTATACCGATATAACTGCATGTACACTGGTGTTTTGCCTGGCATAACTGTGTTGTAAATTCATCATACCTCTTACGGACATAGTAATGCCAGTAAAACTTTGAGTGCAGGCCAGGCCTAAGCAATGGGAGTGCTTGTGTGCTTAAAGGAATGCACAAGCATGAGTGTTTGCAGGATCAGGGCCTACCTGTGGCACACCTGTGCTTTTGCCCAACTCTGTAGGTGTTCACGTCATCCAGTCTGTAGACACACAAAACACCCAGCTAGGGCAGATTGTATATAAAGACATATTTTTGGCACCACTTCGGGGTGCTGCAGACAGTTGTCCAACTTCACGACATAATGAGATACGAAAACCATTTTGTGATACGAGTCTCATGGCAGCTGTTCCTCACTGAGGGCGAGACTCGTCAGCAGTGTAGGGGTCACCCATTTGAGAGTCTTTTGGCACAAAAATGGTTTTGCGTCTCTCTTTAAAGTGCAGTGTGTGTGCATGCTATAATATAATGTTTATCCATTTGCATTATTCAAATGGGTGACAGGATTTTAAACACACCCAGGCCTTTCCCCCTAGTGCTAAGAACGAGAATGAATTGGTTTGGCCTGAAAGGAATACGTCTAGGAGTGACTGGAACGGGGGCTAAAGGGGCTTGAGAGCCGGATCCTATGAGGTAATGAGCATATACCCCCCCTCCCCCCGCCGGTAGTAGCGAATGGGAGTTGAGGATGCTCAGCACATCACAGGATTGGACGAGTTGGGTATTTACTTCCCCAAGATCCCCCTGAGTTGCATGCTCTGCTTTGTCTTTGCCCTCAGCTCACACAAAATCCAAGTCCCACCTCCGCCACCTGAAGAAAAGACGGAAGCTGCAGTTGAAGCTCAGTGCTGTGGAAAGCCGCGTTAGTGTCACAGAGACTCAAGGAGACCGTGAAGGGACAGAGCACTTGGGACAGGGCAGAAACTAGGCTCAGTTCTGCATCTGCCAACCAGCTGGGGAGCAGGGTCAGCAGCTGTTCTACCCCTG
>NC_048317.1:7835603-7859842 GCF_013100865.1 Trachemys scripta elegans | reverse complement strand
TTTTCCCTTGTTACGTGGTATGTAAGCCTATGTGAGTCTTACTGTTTTGCATGAATGCTGTGTGTGCCTGAATAAGTTGGGGGCTAGGATTAGCGCTCGGGACCACCTGCTTTCCCGCAAGCATTGGGTATGTGTCTACTCAAACATCCTTCCAGGCAGGACCCTCGCCTTTCGGCCTGGCTAGTGCGTTGGAAAGCTTGGTGAGATGAAGCCAATGGAGGGACAACAGGGATGAATTTTGCCTATTCTTCTACTGGGTTTTGTTTGTGATTTTCCTTGCCTCACAAGAAGCTCCCTGTGTCGAAGTGGGGATTTTCCCTTGTTACGTGGTATGTAAGCCTATGTGAGTCTTACTGTTTTGCATGAATGCTGTGTGTGCCTCAGTTTCCCTGTGTATTGCACCAATGTCTAGGTGGTGGGAATAAGGGGATGTGACTTTTGCAGGGATGCTATGGCTGCCCCAACATAACCTGAGACCCAGGAGTGGGATGTGACCAGGTGACTCTTGGCCCGGGAAGCGAGACAAAGGCTGGAGGAGGAAAAACGGGCAGGACAGGAGCCAGGCAGTATGAAGTGAGTCAGTCTCGGCTGGCTTGGGGTGCAGGGGGAGGGCCAGAGCCCTGGCTCTGGGCTCCCCTCCCCCCAAGATGGACTTGGCTGAAAGTCACTGATTTCTGTGCTAACAAGTTCTGTTCTACGCCGTGTTCCTGTCGACTAATAAACCTTCTGTGTTACCGGCTGGCTGAGAGTCACATCTGACTGCAGAATTGGGGTGCAGGGCCCTCTGGCTTTCCCAGGAGCCCCGCCTGGGCGGACTCGCTGTGGGAAGCACATGCTCTGGAAGGGGATGCTGAATGCGCCGAGGTCAGACCCAGGAAGGTGGAAGCTGTGTAAGCTTCTTGCCCTGGCGACAGTCTGCTCCGAGAGAGGACGTTTCCCCAGAGTGCTGGCTGGCTTTGTATGGAGTAGTTCCAGAGCATCGCCCGGTGACTCCGTGACACTCCCCTGGCTCTGGTACATCAGCCTTGAACCAAACTACAGCTATTTCCACCACCAGCTCCCCGGATACCCTGACTGCTTGTTTCCTGTGTTCTAGATCCCAGGACAGCCGGAATTCCCCAGTGGGCTGCGGCTGCCATAGGCTACTAGTCTTTAACAAAACGGCCACTCCGGCATGCTCTAATTTGCCGCTGACCCAGGTGCAAAATGCCCTCCCTCCACGCAAAATTCAACCAATGGAGGGTGAGTTTTATTTTTATGGGTTTTTTTCATTTCTTTACAAAATAACAATACAAAAAAAAATCATTCATCACTACATTGGGCCCAATTTGTCACTGGTGTAACTCCACTGATATTGATACAGTGATGCTAGGGGCTAATTTGGCCCAGTATCTATCTTAAGGTTCGGCTCCACTGCATGGGCCTTTCTGTGGCGTGATGGGTACTTGCACTACACGTAGGGTGACCCGATGTCCCGATTTTATAGGGACAGTCCCGATTTTGGGGTCTTTTTCTTAAATAGGCTCCTATTACCCCCCACCTCTGTCCCAATTTTTCACATTTGCTGTTTGGTCACCCTACCTACACGCCCCCGAGCACAGGTATAGATAGCAGTGTAGATGGTGAGACATTGCACAGGTGAGGCGTTAGGACACACCTGAGCCCTCTGGGTGTGTACCCTCCACAGCCCTCTGCACACCCAAGCAGTGCCTGCCCGGTCTACGCTGCCATTTTAAACGGTGTCGTGTCCCACTGCCAGAGCCTTTCCCCGCCACAGGGAAGGACTCTGGCAGAAGGGAAAGGATCCGGTAGCTCCCCACTGCTGAGCTTTCCCCCGCCAGAGCCTTTCATTGACTGCGTGTAGCTACGCACCAGTGTGAAAGCCACCTGCTTTTCCCTGCGGGGTGTAGTGGGGTGCAGTGGAGTTGTAGCCTTAGCTTCTTATATGGTCCCTGATACCATATTATCTGAGCTCTTCCCAGCACCCCTGTGAGGTAGGGAAGTACCAGGAGCCCATGGGCCAGATGGGGAACTAAGGCTCCAAGAGGGTAAGTGACTAGTCAAGGGCATACCAGATGTTTGTGGCAGAGCAGGGACCCGAGCCCAGGTCCTAAGCTAGTGCCTGAACTGTCCTTCCCCTCTGTCTATCGTTTATTAGAAAACTGACTGTAACTGGACTGGGTGAGACTGTTTATTTCCAATGACACGGAACTAAATTCCCAGACACGTCTCCAAGTCATTGGTTTTCCGTGATTTATGCCTCTGTTTGCATAGGTGAGTTTTTCATCCCCAGCAGGTCCCACAAGTCGTCAGACCCAGAGGGGAGAATCTCTCGTCATCCAGAGATTTACAGCGGAAGCTCGAGCAGCGGCTCGTAAATGGGATGGTTATTCTTTGCTATTTCAAAGATGCGTGTTTCCAGTTAGCAGGGCTGCCACGTAGGACCCTGGAAAATGGCATTTGGTAATGAGGAAACCAACGAGGAATCTGACATCAGAATTGGCTTCAGAATACAGCCTAAGCAACAACCAGGGTAAAGTCCCCAGATGATTATAATTACTATTCATTTATATTGCAGTAGCATTCAAGAGCCTTAGTCATGGGCCAAGCCTCCCCTTGTGCTAGGCGCTGACAGACACAGAACACAAAGACATTCCCTGCCCCAAAGAACTTACAGCCTACATACAAGGCAAGAGACAACGGGTGGAGGCAGGAAACCATGGCTTCTCCTAGGGGGTCTCCCCCAGCTGCTCCGTTGACTTTAATGGGAGCAGCACTGGGTCCTGTGTCAGGGGCGAGCCCTCTGCATAATCACCAACCTGCTAGTTGCTTGATGTAGACGGGGATGGATCAGTGATTTGCTGGTGGGGGCCTTGGTTAAAATTCCACCACTGGGTTTTGTGGGGGTGAAAGCCACCCCCACCCCTTGCTCCCATCCCTGATCTTGGTACATCATCCCTGCAGGCCAGACTTGTCACTGGGGCCCACAGTCCCAATGGAACAAATTGCACTGAGCAGTAGGTAAGAAAAAAATCATCCCCGGGGCGGGGAGAGGAGGAACTCCCCTGCAAGCCGACACCTGGTTTGCTCAGCAAAAGACCACAGGATGTGGCCCAAAGTTATGCCTGGTCCCCTGATTCAAATTTTGCTCTGAGGCACTGGTGTGACTCATGTGAGCCCATTGACTTCAGTGTGTTCCTTCAGATTGGTGTAGCTGAGGGCAGAACAAAGCCCTGTAGAGATGGTTCTTGTCTCTCCCTGCGGTAAGATACCAAACCCGATGCAGCCATCCCTCATCTCTGCATGTTCCCAGATGCTGTTGTAATGGGGGCAGAGTAACGCCCAGGGCCAGATCCTCAGCTGGGGTAAATCGGTGTAGCTCCACGGTTGATAAGCCAGTTTACACTAGGTAAGGCGCTGGCCCCAGATGGTACATTATTCTGTAATAGATCCAAGATGTTTCCCAATGCCAGAGCCTCATGGGCACCATTCTGAAATACAAGGGTGTCCCCCATGCTACATCTCAGGGCTTGTCTCGAATGCCAAGTGGTGAACAATCCCCTCTAGGGCAGAGCTTTGCCCTCTGCCAGGCCGAAGGATGGCAGAACTATGGCGCATCCTGGCCCCTTCCCACTCTAAAGCACAAGAGAGCCCCGGCAAACGCCATCCCAGCCATTTGTCTGGCCCCTCTCCAGGCTAAGTTATCTTAGGCAGGCTGACTTCCCTTAGTCCTTTGCCTTCTGAGTGGCATTAGCCAGTGGGGGGGGGCAGCGGAGTGGGGCGGCATGTGAATGGAGAAGCTTGTTCCCAGGTTATCACCCTCCCCCACGGCTTCTTTCCTGCTCTGCCCTTAACAGGATTCCGGGAGCCCTGCGGACTCCATTGCCACCCGTTCTACTGCAGCACTGTGGGCACCGTTGCTACCAGCGCCATCAGCCTTCACACGGGTATTCGTGCCTGCCAAATCATCAGCCACGCCGGCATCGCTGCAACCACTTCCAGCCTCGAAAGTGTCTCCTCGACCCCGGTATTAGCTCTGCCGACACCAGCTCCCCGGGGTGGGCAGTTTGGCTGCAAGACGCCCTTTGGAATGCCTTAACGAGCACCTCGCTGCCGTGGTGATGGGGCTCTCTCCGTAAGCTAATTAAATAACTAACGAATCGCCGGCACGGTGGCGGCTCTGCATAGATGCTTGTTAATTAAGGGCAGTTCTGAAAGTGCCCTTTTTGTGCGAAGGAGCCCCAGCGACAGCTGCTACGGTGGCTTCAGAGCCCTCTAACGGGACATGGACATCTGCACTGTACCTGCCGGGGCTTTGGGCTGAATGGGGGCGGCGTTCCCAACTGCGGGCACTGGGCCGTGGGCAGTCTGGAGCAGCTGCCCTCCACCATCTGGAAGAGCGATTCTGTGAAACAAACAGCTGTGAGTGTTACCTTGGATGAGGTTAAATCGAATTAACTCTGTTTCTGTTTCCTCGTGTGTGTGCGAATGGGACAAGGGCATCAGCTGCCCCAACAGCTGGATTGCCACTGCTCTCAAACCAGCATCACCTTCCTCCTGGGCACCTCAACCATTCTCATCCTCCTTGCTAACACCGCCCCGTCAGAGACAATAGCGCCACCCAGTTCCCGCCACCACGACTGCCAACACCTTGACTGTCACCTCGGGTACCGCCCATACCATAACCACGGTCAGTTACCCCAACAAACTGCCCTCACCCAAGTGGAAAGGGACCTCTTCCACATGTGAAGACAGCCCAATAGCCTGGACATAGACACACAACAGGAGAAATGAATGAATTCGATGGAGATGGAGAAGCAGAGCGGATGGGGAGTAAAAATCCAAGCCAGCATTTTCACAGCTGGGTCCCTTAAGTTAAACACCTCCACCTGTCTTTAGACACTTAGATAATTTGATTTTCAGAGGTGTTGAGCACCAGTGGGAGCTGCCAACGAACCGCACTGCTGAAAATCAGGCCATTGATTTACGTACTTGAATATGGATTTAGGTGCTTCTCGTTTATTTATGGGGGTGCCCGCAGGATAATAGGTGCTTTTCAAACACTAAAGAAGGACAGTCCCGGCTTCGAGGACAGACAAGTTAGATCATGGTTAGAGGAAGGGGAACAACAACAGGCAATTTATATACAGGTCAGTTTGATTCACCACAAGCAGAACAGCCGAAGTGGGTCTTTAAGAGGGATTTCAATGTGGCCAGGGCTGGAGCTCTGTGGATGAGTTCTATGCAAAGGGGGTCACATAGATCCACGTTATGGCACCCAGGTTTGAGAAGGCTGGTGCTCTCTGTCCCTGTCTTTTCTTGCAAGGAGGAATACCTGAGGGGAGAGACTTTGGAGGGAGACTTTTAGCCATTACAGAGCATTTCATTTCTTTGCAACCCTCCATGGTGCTTGGCTCCAAATGTTCCCCACACCCTGCCGGAGAACCGGCCTGCACTGCAGTAATGTCCTGTCTGATTCTGATCAGGTCACTTGCTGAGAACGGTGCTTAACGAACCACCCTCCACCCAGCCAGTAGTCTCGTCTCAGGAAAGTCTTTAGCCGGCTTTCTGCTTTTGCTTTCTGAATGGCAGACACCATGTAAACAAACCACAAGAGCAAGAAAAAGTACGAGGTCTCTGTTTCGAAAGGGCTGCAAGGGCAGCTAGAAAAAGAGCTCCGCTCTTTCCTGACGTCCACAGGATGTACTGGGTGGTTGGAAACAAACGATGTGCTTTGCACTCCCCACCAACTAACCATTTCGAACTCTGGTAACTTCCAGTCGTGCCCGTGACACAGTATTCACACTTCAACTTTGAGACTGCAAACCAGTTACCAGGGTGAGGGGTGGGTGGAGGTCCTCCACCGCTGCCAGTCTTGCCATCCTTTCTTCCTCTCTCTTTTCCATTCTCTCCCCTTCTTGCATCCCCTGGGGTTACAGTTCCAGGGGCACTAAAAGTGCGTGAGTGAGGAAGTTGCTTTAATTACTGTGCTCTGAATTGCCAGCCAAATAGCTGCATCCCTCTAGTTCCTACTGGACACAAGTATATCCCCAAATACCTGGGGAGCGTGTCCTCAGGGCTGGCTTACAGGTTTGTGAATCTCTCTGCAAAGCAACACATGCAGGAACCCCATCTTTCCTGGGTATGGATTCCCCCAGTTGTGCATGCTTATCACACCCCTCCAGCAGCCTCTAAGGTCATCCCCACAACCTGACGTGGGGCTCTGCATCTTCTGGTAACACCCCCACATCTTCCAATACATGGATAGGGCAGCCCAGAGATAGGGCCAGTCTTTTCCAAACAGGGACTGATGGGACTCCAATCTCGGTGGTGGCTAAGTAGCCCCAGCATTGATGGGTGTCTGGATGGTTGGATCTGGGTGTGCATGACCTTGGTTTTTCTCACGGTTCAGGCACTGACTTCCTATTATTTTACATTCTAATGTTTTTTCGGCTGATCGGGTCAGCCCTCTGTGGTTGATTCTTCCCACCCTGCGTCCGAGCCGTTTGATGGTAATCGCACATCCTGGGAGCGCTCAGTGAATGTTTGCAGTGCTGTCATCCTAGGGAAGAGACTCGCTGCAGCAGATTTCTGGGCAGCCAACTGGACGATGAGTAGTTATTACCACGGATCCTAACCATCTTGCCTCCGAGACATTACCAGCCTCCTGCCTCAGAGATGTAGCAGGGGATAATGGGACAGCAGAGGATGAGCTGGTCACAGTGATCCATCAGAAACGGCCACACTGACCTCGAAACAACGCCAGCGGGTTCAGCTCTCAACATTGCTGGTCACCGAGGCTCGGGGCCTCAAAAGCATTTAGGTGCCCAGTTCTGCTGGGAGCTAGGCACCCAAATACCTGCGACAATCTGGATCCAAGAGCCCCCCCCCGTGCGTCTCTTGCTAGGCAGTCTCCTCATGCCGAGGGGCATATTCATGATCCTGGCTTTTCTTATGAAGGCCACGCTGTGGTATCGGCTGTCCCAACCTAACATAACATCTTTCACTCAGAGACCACATCCTCCCTTGACAGCTTCATTTCACAGCCACCATAAAGCTGCAGACCCCAGGCATTAAGCATATGAGCGCTGGGGACAGGTCTGTCTTGCAAGCAGGTTTGAAGCTGTGGGAACTCCCTTGGAGGAGGTGAGAGATGACCACAGCTCTCAGCTCTCAGTGAAGTGCAGTGCTGGCTGCTGTGAGTGAGTCTTCCAGGCAACACCTCCCCCAGAGGTGCTAAGTATCATTTCAAAGCTTTTCCAGCTGCTCCTGGAGCAGGGAGGAATCTAGACCGGGCGGAGGACGTTCATGCATACAAATGTTGATTTGCATGGCACGCCCAGATGCTGTGGGGAGGAACATGGTATAAACAGGTAGACAGATGTCACCAAATGGCTGTTGCGCTACCCCTTGTCTGCTTGTTGGAGCCACCTGTTGTCTCCAAACTTCGATTGCCAATGCTTTGGGGTAAGGGCTGTATTTTTGTTATCTGCATGTACAGCGCCTAGTGCAATGAGGCCTTATCCCTGTAGGTGCTACCACAATACGTGGTGATAACTTTCACTTCCTGCAGAACTGGGTTGGATTTGAACTAGCCACATAGGGGGAAAGTCTCCATGTCCCCCTCCGGTCCCCTGAGCCATCTAGTTCCTCCATTTAGGGTCTTTTTTTTGTCCATCCCTGCACAACAACAAAGTTCCATGAGCCTCTGCCTCAGGTTGCCATGACAAACTAACCTGCCACCCCAGACGTGGTATTTTTCTGTCTGTGGCTCGCTACGGAGTTAAAATAACCTGAAAAAGAACAGCCGTCTCTGTCAAATTAGAAGCCAGTGCTGATATTCAGAAGCACTAAATTAACAGGAACCTTAGATTTCCAAGAGGCCCTGGGTTTTTGTTTTTTTTTGTTGCCTCAATACCTCCACAGGCCCTGTAAACTATCTGACACTCCTTATTAAACCGTAGTGCAGCAGCTGCCCAGGGCCGGGCCCTAAGCTCTCTGTTTGAAGCTCCGGGGGTGGGAAGGGTATTGCCCGCTCTTTTCTTCAGTCCCTGAGCAAGTGACAAGCGCTCAGCTCCCGCAGAACAAGCCCATTTTATCCCAGAAAGTGCTAGAAGAAGCCCTGAGGGTAAATCCAGGATTAGCGAAACCGGAGAGCTGGACAGCTTGGTTCCAAGTAGGTTGGTGGTGTGTGCGGACGGCCTGCTGGATGGCTTTGGAGCATGGGTAGGGGTGTGGTGGGACTAGTGTCTTCTCTGCAGAGGTTTTTTTTTTTATACATATGGATTATTTCTTATTTCTCTGTTTTTTAAAAAAAAATACAAACCCCATACCGCTTCATTAAATAAGCCAGAAGCCCAGAACGAATCCCCAACCCTGCCTGCTCCAGGAGATTTTAGTGCCCTGCTGACACCGAGGTGAATTCTCCAGCTGGAATCTCTCTGCACAGCTCTGGTGGCTTGCAGGGATCTTGCAGTGTGGGAGCTGTAGGGGTCGGGCTGGGCTGCTGCTTAGTGCCCGAGCAATTGTCACAAGGGGCAGGGCTAACTCTGTTCTCTGCCTCAGTGAGAGCACGTGGGCCCGCCAAGCTTTTACCGAGTTTATGCCAGGTGCTTTGGGTGCAGCCCTGTTCTCTCTCTCTTCCCATCCCAACAGGTCCAGCTTTTAATGGGTTTTCTGTGGCAGAAGCCAGAGTTGAATAAATAACTAGCAAGGAATAATTTATGAGACAAATTCAGCCTCTTTTATCCACCATCTGATGGTGAGTCCCTCCTGCTGATTCCAGCCATGCCTCTTCCAATGGGTTTGCTTTCTGGACCAAATACAAACCAGTCCAAATTCCAGCTTCGCCGGGATTGGTAAGAAAGGTCGCATGGGATTGTTTCTCTACTCTGATTGGATCAGCAGGTGAATGGTTCTGTGGTGTATATATGTGCGTGGGCAAATTTACAATTTGGTGTCTGCAGGTACTCGTGCTTTGAAATGTCCTTTCCGTGGTCCACTTTTGCCAGTAAAATTGCTCAGATGTTTGCCAGAAAACGAGGAGCAAATGCAGCTAAAGCAAATCCCTTTAAAGGTTCACACAAGCATCCATGGAAACAAATGTCTGCAGTATCCCTCTCCCCGTTAGAGAAGCAAGGCGCGTTCTTGGACTGGATGGATTTCTCGGAAACCCAACCCAGCGCAAACCATCTATTGCTTATGGGCGGTCAGAGTACATGACCAGAGTGGTCCCTTCTGGCCTTAAAAGCTGAGGTGGTTTTCAGCACTTTTTCCTAGTCCCCTGACCCGTGCAGTGCTGCTTTTGTTTACTGGTTTCCCTCCTGTCCGTCTTTGGGCTTGAGTGTGTCCCTCAGCAGAGCGGCGAGGTGCCAGTCGTTTGAAGGGTGCTAGGTTTTGAAGGTGCAGTGAATAGGATTAGCCTGATGATCCTCTGGCAGTTCTTATTCTGTGCAGGTCTGACGAGAGGGGAGGGTAAGGGGGGGACAATTGGACTGAGGCCTCAAGCTCAGTTGCCCCCCCAAAACGTCTGTAACAGAGGTGAAATGGGAGGGGGTTGGGCCCCCACATACATGATATGCCGGCCCCCAAATTTCTCTCAATGGGCCTGTTTCTGTGGCTCTGCGGCAGGCAATTCTAGGGCAGTGTGAAGAGATGAAGAAGCAGCCAGAATGGTTTTTCCCCCCTTTACTGCTGAAATGGCTCTCTAGCTTCTAGCAGGCTCTGGTCTCTCCTCGGGACATTGCTCTTGGTTGCCGTCCTTTGATCTAAGGCCACCAGAAACCCGGGCCTAGACTCAAAGGGATTTAGGCTCCGAACTGGTGGAAGTAAGGATCCTAAATACTTCTGACGGTCTGCGCCCGTGTCCGCGTGCTATGTCCCACGCACTGGTTCTTACATATGCAGAGGGATGCTGCAGGAATCCACGCTCTAGCAAGATCCCCGATGAATAAATAACAGCTTAAAAGGCAAAGGTGAGGGGGAAGAATGATCTCGTCTCTCTAACGGCCCTTCCACGCCACAGAGCAATTACTCTCCCTTGAATGATTTTAGGCCCAGTCAGTCTCTCCCGCAAGGCTCTGGAAGGAAAGGGGGGCTCACTCGCTCTTCAGAGCCGGTATATAATCCCCTCTGGCTCTGCTCTGCCTGCAGTTGTGGGGTCTACTCAGGGCCGGCTCCAGGCACCAGCCCACCAAGCATGTGCTTGGGGCGGCACCTGGAGGGGGGCGGCGCGGCGCTCCGGCCCTAGAGCGAGGCCGCGACTGGGCTCTCCGCCCTCCCCGCGGCGCTCCGGCCACCGAGGAGAGCGGAGCCGCAGCGGGCTCGCCGCCCTCCCCCGGCGCTCTGGCCGGTTGGGGAGAGTGGGTCCGCAGCCGGGCTCGGCGCCCTCCGGCCCTGGGTCTACTGCCACCAGAGGGGGTTTAGCGGGTTCATTGTCTCTTCTGAGAGTTCTGTCAGGCCGCCTCCAAAATGTCTGAGGTGGGAACTGAAGGAGATAAAAGCTAGGAAGGCAGGGAGCTGGCGGGGAACAGGGAGAGGGAAGATTCACCACAGTATTTGATCCTTCAAGCACCAAAAACCCATGTCTTTTCCAGCGGAGTGTTGCAAGCTCAGACAACCGACCTCAGCAAGGGTAGCTGAGAAGCTGTGGTCTGACTGAGTGAAGTTCGTGGGGAAAGGTCAGCCGGGCTGGAGCTCCAAACTCCACTCCAGATGCCAAGTGCCCGGGGACGGCCGCAGAATGGGGCAAGTAGGCAGGAGAGCGCAGATAGGGCTGTCCGAAGCTGCTCTGGGCCCTCCCGCCATCCGTCCCCTGTTACCTTCAAAGATTGTCTCTGCGTCTGCTCTGTTGTCTGCCTTTGGGTCTCTGCTACATCCCAGACCCCTCCTGGCTGGCCGTCTCTTTTTGAAGCACCCCAGCTGCCAGCGCTAGGTTCTGGGCCCGGCAGGGGAGCGGAGGCTCCAGCTGCAGATGACAGAGCAGAAACCAGGAGGAAGGAGTGACCTATGGAGGGGATGGAGCTGGGTGTCTGGGAGGGGCCAGCCCTCTCTTTGGCCTGGATGCCAGGTAAGGCAGGTCCTGCTCCTCTTATGGGTGGGAGTGTCCCTGAGGGTAGTGGTGGGGGGCATCTCTGCCTCTCGGAGAGGAGACTGAAACCCCCAAAGAGGGAGGGTTCTCGGGGCCCGTGGCATGCAGCTGTCAGCTGAACAGGTCTGCTCTGCCCTGCCCAGTAGGTGCTGCTCCCTGCTAGGGGATCTAATACCGGGGTGGGAGTGAATTGCTCAGCCAGGTACACAGTGTGCAGAGGACACCGAAGAAGGAAAAGGGCATTGAGCTGATGCTTTGCCATGTGTGGGGAACGCTTCTTCCAGGAATCAGAGTTGGGAGCCAGGACTCCTGGGTTCTGTTCCTGGCTCTGCCACTGACTTGCTGTGTGAGCTCAGCCCAGTCCCTTAATTTCTCTGTACCTCCATTTCCTCAGCTGTACAATGGGGATGACAATACTTACTGAGGGGTGCGTCTCACAAGACTGCTGGGAGGCGTAATTAATTCATCCTTGCTAAGCGCTTTGAGGCCCTCAAGGGAACGGTAAGTACCAACGCCTGGTGCTTGTGTTAATTAGCTACAGAACTGCATTATTTGGTCACTTATTTTCAGAGTCATGAGCTAGATCTCACGAGTGTCCCACGGTTTGTACTGCTGGTTGATCACCAGTGTGATGAACTGAAAACCTACCTCCCGGGGGGACCTGCTGGACCAGCCAGTGCCCTTCTCTGCTCTCTGCAGGGAGAGCCTCTGATGTACCTTCAGTCTACAGAAAGGTGCGACCTGCGTGGGGTCACGTGACTCCCCATTCCCCTTTGCACATCTTTCTACCAGACGCCTCTGGGGCCCTGTGTTAGCGAAGGAAGAACACGGCAGAGATGCCCTCAGTACGGGGGTCGGTCGGCACAGCAAACAGCACCCAGGAGCCTTGGCTCGCGGCAGACTGAGGATGCAGGAGCGGAACTCCCCAGAAGAAGAGAGAACTGGAGAGAGGGGGACGGGGAGGGGAGGGGAGAGCAGATGGGGGGTAGGTGCGAGAGAAGGGAAGTGGGGGAGGAGAAGAGAGGGAGTGAGACAGTGGGGAGGCGAAAGAGGAGAAAGCCACAGAACCAGGGGATGCGGAAGGAAGAAGGTACGAGCAGCATGACAAGTGGGATGCGGGGGACGTTCTCCAAGGGGTGAGTGGGGCAGCTGCTGCAGGGAGAATGCACTCCTGTTCTGGCTGAGTTTCCAAATGCATCCTGTACAGCTCCCCCCAGGCGCTTCACTCCAGCAGCCTTCTCACCCCCGCCCTTGGGATCCAGCAGCGAGGAAGCGGCGCTGCTGCTGGTTTTGCAGGGTTGACGCTCGCGTGGCACGAAGGGGCAAGGGGAGGCGGCTCAGGTTTTCAGCCTCCATTCTGTGCCGCTCCCGCCTCACACGGACGCCCCGGGAACCGAGGGTTTTGTCTCTGAGATGAAACGTTTTAAATCAACACATGAATATTTCATGCCGATTTGCGCCTGAGGGGCAGGCAAGGCGGTTTAAAGGGATGAGGAGACGCACAGACCTGCCCTTCACTAGCCACGCTGCGGCTTGTCTTTGCAGGGCTTTCCAGGGAGCTAATCAATGCAGGCCCGAGCCGATGGGCTCAGTTATAGGGCAAGAAGCAGACGGGTCAAAGGTGTCTGGGTGCAGCATACAATGGACAAAGCCGAGTGAAGATGGAATGAAGGCGGTGCGCCGGTGGTGGGGGTCAGAGCAGGCCAGTGTGGCCCCAGCAGAGATGGGGCAGAGCAGAGCCATACGAGCGGAAGGCAGAGCACGGGAATGTCAGTGCGGCCCCAAGACATGGTGCTAATTCAAGGGCAATAGTGACTGCAGAGGAGGGTCAGTGGATAATGGACAGCTCCAATCCAAGAGCCGGATGAATCAGAGGAGCTCTGCTCTAGCAGCATATGGGCTCGACAGGACCAGCCCAAAGGCAAAATCGACTTGGCCCAGGCGCAGTCCGAGATCCTATCCTTTGTGCATGTGAATTTAGTGCTGGTGAAAGGGGCTAGGCTGGCAGCCCCGGTCCGCAGCATGGGAGTTTCCACTGGACGCGTCACGGTGCTGGCCTGCTAACGTGTCTCATCCAGTCAAAGCAGGGATGGGACTAGAACTACCGAACTACCGGCATCTGGAATCGGCCAGGATCTAGGACAGACTGCATGGGGATCAGGTCAAGGGCAGTATAATGATGGACCAACCAGAAAAACAGCTATAGCACGGACTGGAGGTGTCTGTGCTCCATGGAGTACAGTCGAGGCCAGCACTATGCTGCCCAGTAAACACCTTTCCCTGTCTGCTCCCTTCAGTGCACTGAATGTGTCTGACGGGAGCTGCATACAAATATGGGGGAGGGGAACTGCCCAGCTTAGGGAAGGCTATGGCTGGGGGGGTGAGTGGGGAAGACCTATCTCCCGTTCCCCAAGGGGCTGTTCTGAGTAAGATCCTGAAGATGGAGGCATTTGGGGGATAATTCCCCTTCGAAGGGAAGCAGTGGGAGCCAACCGAGTTTGGAGATGTTTTCTCCAGCCCCGCGCCCCGCAATGCTCCAGGACCCAGGGAGCGCAGAGATGACAGAAGAGCAGATGCAAAGGATTTCAGTTTTTCAAGAGCCCCCTGGGAGCTGCTGATGGTGCTCCCCTGTCCTCCCCACCCTCCGTGCACCTGTGAGCTCCAGGGGGTGGGGCAGGGCATCCCAGCTGTACAAGTGAAGAGTGTGTGACCCTGGGCGTGCAAAGAAGCCAGCTCGGCAGAGGAGCCTAAGACGAGCCGGGAGGGCAGCCTGTGAGCGACCCCCTGGCAGAGACCGAGTAAACCCGTTACACATCAGATTGGAAGCAATTGCTAGACAGGCCACTTGGAACTCAGCTGACCTCCTTCCCTCTCCATCCCAACATGCCGTCCCGTCCCTGGTCAGCCCCACTCCCTCCAGAACTGCTCGGGGAAATGGAGGCACTCCAGTGGATCCCTGCAAGCCACAGGGGCCTGGAGTCTACTGGGCTCACCCCACTTCTCTAGAGCAGAGCTGCAGCCATTGCTCACCCTAGCTGGCGTTCTGGGAGCTGCTGCTGGAAACCCTAATGCTGCCACCCCCGGCTACCTCCAACATTGCCTAGCCTAGGACCAGCCTCTGCCCAGGTGAGGGGGGCAACAGACCAGGGCTTAGTCTATAACAGGGGTGGCCAAACTGTGGCTCGCAAGCCACATGCGGCTCTTTTACCATTAAAGTGGGGTTTGCAGAGCCCCCCACGCCCTCCCATTCTTCACGTACCAGACTGGGGGCGGGGAGATCAGGATCTCTGCCTTGCAGCAGAGTGGTGTGGTAGGGGCTTCTGCCCAGCCGTGGAGGGGGGTCTTGGGGCTTCAGCTCTGCGGGGAACACCTGCCAGGGTTCAGGGCTTCAGCAGAAGCAGGGCTGAAGTCCCAACACCTGGCTCCCAGCAGGTGTGCCCCGGCTCTCGAACTTCTGAAGATTGTCGTAGGTGGCTCAGAGGGCCAGTAAGTTTGGCCACCCCGGTCTAGAATATTCCATCAAAGCGCCCTGATGTGGATGGATGGACCCTCCTTTCCTGGCAATCTTCATGTTCATTCATTTCTGGTCTGCACATCCTCCACCCTGGACTGACCCCCCTGTTCCAAGGCCGGTGAGCACTGCTCCCTCAGTGGACCACCTCTGTCTGAAGAAACCCCTCTGGTGGGATGGGCCAGAAATGCAGCTATGTCCTTGTCCTTTAGGGACCCTGACTTATTTGCGTGTAGTTTTGGTCTGTGTTGCTTTATTGCTGATGCTCAGGGGAAGTGGTGCATTGAGCCTGAAAGCCTGCATCATTGAATTTGAATCTGACTCCCCTGTATCAAGCCAGCAAGCTAAGCCACGGAGGATACCTAGGTATCAGAATGTGGCGCATTCCCACCACACACAGCACAGAGATGAGAATCTACAAGCCCCAAACCCACTGGAGAGGTGGAAGCTCCAAACAACCTGATCCCCTCCTCATGCCCAATGTCCCCCCACCCAGATCCCAGCAAGGGCAGAGCTAGATTAACCCCAGGCAGACCTCCTCCTTCCCAGGTCTTGTTTTGCAGGAGTTTAATAAACACTCCCTGGAAGGCAACCTGGGAATGAATTTCACTGCATTGCCCGAAATTCTCTCACCCCTCCCAGAAGCTGCCTCCATTGTCCAATTCTCCAGGCCAGCCAGGACCCAGGCACTGGCCCTGAAGAAGGCATCACAACAACAGCTGGAAGTCACCCTCACCAGCAATAAGCCCCTTTGACCAAGAGAAGACAGCTACAGGCCAAACATCTCCCACCACTTTGGGAGATGGACGCTGGGTCCTGGGAGCTGTGATCTCTGAGAGATGCCAGAAGCAGGAGGTAAGGTAACAGGGATGGGCAAAGGGCATGCCGTTCCCATGTCCCCAGGCTCACTTTGCTTGACAGCAGCACCCTGGTGGGTCTTGCCCTCCCTTGACCAGAGCAGACGAGGGGCCACTCTCCTACCAGCCAGGCCGCTGGTACCTCCATGCAGCCTCCTTCCCGGCCCTTCTGGGAACTTGTGGCAAAGGTCTCCGTGGACCCCAGAGGAGCCGCTCAGACCCCGGCACAGCCGGAGAGGGAGAGAGAAAGCCGGCTCCCAAACCAGGGCGCTCAGCCTGCACCTCAGTGCCAACCCGGGCAGCATGCTCGCCTCTCTCATCGCCTGCTACTGCAGGAGAATTTACCGCAGGGGAGCTGAGGCGGGAGATGCAGCGCCCAGCTGCCGGCAGCGGGGGATGCACCGACCCCCCAGCTCGTGGAGCGAGACCCCCTCCTCCTCCTCCTCCTTGGAGGGGCCTGTTGTGTGCAGGGCGGGAGGAGGACCCAGCTTGCCTGCAAAGAGCACGGACTCCCTCCCCAGCCCCTCTGCGCGCCGTCCGTGCCTGGCATGGAGTCACCTTCAGCTCCCACCCAGCGCAGGGGCAGAGCAGCGCGAACTCCGCAGACAGGGCGGGCTGGGAGGCGGCGAGGCTGGCATCGGTAGCCGTGGGGACAGAGACGCCCCCCCCCCCATGCAAAGAGAGTTGAGGGGCTCACTGGAGGCAGGAGGCGGATTGTTGAATAGGGACCCGGGGAAGCTGTCCTGCTGCTTTCCAAGGGAGCCCCCAACGGGCAGCGTCCTTCGGGCTCTGCAAATGCCAGCTGCTCCCGGGCTCTGCACCCAACCCAGCCTTGCTGCCCCCCGCCCTCCTTGTCTCCTTCCCTGGCACTCACCGCTCGCCAGCCCGGCTCTCAGGGAAAGGCAGCCGTGAGGATGGAGGCTGGAGCCCAGTCTTCTGCAGAGCCCAGGAGGAGTGAGGCGCGGCTGGGGAGCTCAGCCGCCCCGGCCCCTGGGTGTGTGTGAGCGAGCGTGTGTCTCGCGGATGAAAGCAGGCTCAGTGCAGCAGCTGCTGCTATCAGTAGAAAATGCATCACAAAGACCACCATAGACCACTGCTCCCCCCCCCTCCCCGCCTAAGACAGCCGTGACGTCTAAAGTGCAGGGAAGCCAGGGCCGTTTAACCCTCTGCTCGCCGGACTGCCCGTGCCTCGGGTCCCGCTGCGCCCCGGAGAACCTGGCGCGGGTAGATCTCGGGTGCGGGAGCAGCAGGGCATTAGGAGCCGGGAGACCCATTTCTAAATGCTCTCCTGCCCCTGCTAGGGGTCTGCCAAGCTAGCTCACAGCTCTGTCTGCCCTACTCTTGTAGGGGGCCAGCTCTTTCTGTACAAGCCCCGGCTGTCCATTTGTCTGGCAACGTATCTAGTGGCCGGAGCACTAGCCTGGGAGCCAGGCGTTCTCCTCCCAGCTCTGCCCCTGATCTGCTGCTGCCTCAGGCCAGGGGAGGCATGTCATCTCGGTGCCCCTATTTACCCTCTCGCCATGGGCCGATCCATTGTAAGGGTGCCAGGGTAGAGGCTGCCTCTCACTCTGTGCCTAGTGCAATGGGGTTCTCATCCGCTGGAGCCCTGGGCTCTACTCTGACATAGACCCCAATAACCCCACTCATCACTAGAATATGAGCAAGCCCATGTGGCGAGCAGGCTATTTACCACTTGTCCCCAGGGCTCCCTCTTAGCCAGAGGTGCAGGTGCTGAAGGTGCTGCCACCCCCTCTCCCGCGGCTTGAAGTGGTTCCCATCATATCCAGGGTTTACAGTTTGTTTCAGTGGCTTTCAGCACCCCCACCTCAGCACCAATTGTTCCAGCCCCCCTGCTCTTAGCCAGCCTGCCCTGGTTGTGTATCTGTTCTGCGTCTGGCAGGTGACGGGTTATGCAGCTCGTGTGGCGCTGGGCTAAGAGTGGCCGGCTGTGAAATGATCACAAGGGAAGGTTGGCGCGGCGCACTGGGGGAAGGCGAGAAAGGCCCCTCGCCATCGGGCAGGGTGGGCCAAGGAAAAAGGCTGAGAAGCTGGACTGTGGCGGAAGGGAGCCTCCCTTCAGAAGATGGGAGGGCAGGAGACAATGGCAACGTCCAAAGGATGAGATCTGCCGGGCGCTTGCACTGACTTCCAAGGGCGGTGGTTGAGGCACCATCCCGGCAGGGATGCTGGAGTGGATTAGATAAGACATTATCCGGAATGTCGGGGGTGGCCTTGCTTCATGGATGAAGCCGGGGGTCCCTTTTGGGCCGATCGCACCCCTGAAACTATGGACCTGTCCACTCTGGCAGAGGTCTCAGAGTTGGGTTTGAAGGAACCTCCCTGCCTTTCCCCTTGCCACCAGGCCCTAACATCTCCCCCACGCTTCCTACATCTCTGTGAAAACTCTTCCTCTCCTAGCAATCTGACAAGTCCTGACTCCCAGCCCAGAACCCGGCTCGTATGCCGCAAACCCGCCTCCTTCCTCCTTCACAGCATTCTCCTCTCCACCCGCCTGCCTCTTGCTACTTGTCCTCCAAAGCTTTGCCCTCGCGCCATTTCCAGCCCTCTCCGTCTACAGCAGCTGGTCCCAATCCATCTCCCCCCCACTTCTCTCCTTTGGCTTTCTCTTCGACGTGCAGTGAGGTAGCCGACGTGATGCAGTCGTATGACAGAGGAGGATCTTGTAGGCCCAGCTGTTTTAAGGGAGGCAACCCAGCCCTGTGTCAGCACCGCAGCCCTCGCGGTTCCTAGCCGCTGGGCTGTAACACAGTGTCTGGAACGCAGTCATTTCTCGGCTCTGTAGGTTTCCAGATGTGCTGTGAAACCATGGAACTAATGCAGTCTCAGGGTTGGAAGTTTTCCCAGCTGTTCAGCTTGGCATGGCCATTCTGCAAACCTAAGAACTAAGGCAGAGAGGGCCCCAGAAATATGGTACGTTTTCCGGATGGGCTAATGTTCTCAGACCTCATGATGCCCTCTTATGGCAGGACTGTCCAGAAAGGGAAGCTGGGGTGAGTGGGGGAGGGGGGACACGTCCTGTTTGCTCCCGGGCCTGATTTGGCTGCACCAGATTCCTCCGCTCAGGAATGTGGCCCAGGTGATTCTGATCAACTCTGACAAGCCGGCATCATTCCACGCTCTGCCTCTGAACCCAGCCAGTGATGCGTGCGGCCCGCCAGCCCCGACGGCAAAAGGAAGCAGGAAATACTCTCCGGGTCCTTCGCCCTGAGGGGTTCACAGCAGGAGACAGGGCAGCCAACTAAATCCAAGATGGCGGCTTCTGAGCAAGAGCCGGGCCACCAGGGTTTCCGGCAAATTGACTTTAGGATCTCCCTAGGCAGGGAGCATGAGAGAGTGGCCATGCTGGGTAGGTTCATCTGTTGGGTGGGAGAGCTGGAGTGAGGGACAGATGTGCCCGAGGCCAGGGTCTCGTGCACCCCACATTGTGCTCACATGGCACTGGGGAAACGTATCAGCGCTCTGTACCCAGCCTCTTCCAATCACACCGGAGGAGCAGACAGAGACTGGCTGGCCGGTGTGTCCCTCACAGATTCACCCACCAGTGGGAGCTCAAATCTCCTTGTATTTCCATGGAGACAGGCCCCTCATTCATCACTGCTCCAGCCATCGAGGTGGTGGGAGACACAAAACAAATTGCTGCTCATCATAACTTTCACCGTGTGGGGAGTGGGAGAGTCCCATAAGACTGGGACGAAGAAGAGGGAATGCTCCCAGGGGCAGGGCATTGCTTCTGGAGAGCAGTGGGGTGCAGCTTCCCAGAGCCTAGAAAGGACTGTTGTTAGGGGTCGATGTGGTTAGGAGCATGGGCGTTTTGCGTTGCTGTACACTACAGCATAGAAGGAAAAGGGGTTGCTGGGGATTTGTGACTATACAGCTCACGGTATTTGGCTACACAGAATATGAGGCTATCCTAGCACTATATTTAGCTGCACAGACTATATGGAGCGTTGTCGTTTGTGATGTAGATGTGGCTACGCACAGTATAAGGAGGAGCGGTTGTGGCTATGCAGAATGGACTGCGAGAAGGGTGTAGCTGGAGGATCGACGTGGCTTTCCAGAATATAAGACCAGGTGCAGTTGGGGGTGCGGATGACTGTATAGTGTTAAAATGGGTGTAGCTGGGGATCTGTGTGGCTGTACAGATAAGAACAAGTGTACTGGGAGGTGACTATACAACGTACTGTAGTAAGTGTGTAGCTGGGGGAATCTGCAGTTATACAGTTCATATGAACAGGTAGGTGGAGGTTCAGGGGCTAGACAGAGTATTAGAATAAGTTTAGATGGGCTCCCCTGTTCCAGCTCCCGTTGACCCCAGGGGAGTTTTGCCTCTGATGTGCTAGGGATCAGCATCGGGCCGGTGGACATGGGAGGGTGATTAATGGAATTATGACTTAATAATTTTTCCTGCACTTGGCTCATGCTGGAAAGAGTTCGTGTTCTTTTATCAGCGGGTACGTTACAGACTGGTTGTGTCACCGACGGGTTTTGTAAAATGACAAGCTGTTCTGGAGGGAGAAGCAGGGCTGTATCCATTACTAGGTGTGTCTCCTTAAGGCTACCGAGAATACGGTGGAGAGAGTCTGAACAAAAAGGGATTGGCTTCCACATGCCACGGTTCAGGGATGAAGAGTTCAGCCATGTCTGGTGCCAAAGGTGAACAACATCCATCTTCACTGAGCCCAACCTGAGCTGTTTGTTGGCTGGGAGTGTTTCCTAGGACAGGGGTTAGCCGTGAGCCCTGGGAAAGGGCTGCATTCCCTTCCAGGATAGACAGGGACGGTGGAGCCTTGTTCCTGTCCTAAGTGACGTCTGACATTACAGGAAGGATTCAGATTCAGAAACTGGTTCAGGAGAAGCCCTGGGCTTCAAAGGAAAAAGGAAAAAGAACCTCTCCCATTTCTAGAACCCACCAGGTACTCATGTTCTCATGGTATTTGGACACCAGAGCCTCTGTGACTGGCAGCAGAAATGCTGAAAACCTGCCTTTTCTCATTAGGTTTCCAGCCCAGCTAGTTGGTTCAGATACTGGGCTAAGACTCAGTGATCATCCAAACTCCTGGGTGGTGAACTGAACTCTGAACTGATTAAGGTTCACCGATCTACTTCAGTCCTCCGGGCCTCCCCTTCCTCCCCTCCGTAATACTCTTTCTTCCCTTTTCCTTTCCCTCTCCCCCTCTGCCAAGGTGGCCTGCCCCTCAGAGTACATGTGAAGATGTGCTCTCATGCCTGGCCTCGGGACCAAGTTCCTATCCTCGTGAAGAAGACAAGCACTCAGCCTCCCCACCAGCATCGTGACAGTTCCCATAAAAACCACACTGGGAGAGCATCTGGGAACTGGGAGAGCAAAGGCATATTAATTCCTGATCTCTGACCTGGCCAACCCCTGATGTGAGGACGTGCAGGCTACTCAAGGGTCAGGCTTTTACATGGGGCAATGAATGGCTCATGGAATAGCAGGGGAAATGGACAAACCATTAGAACAGGCCATCAAACTTGGACCATTGTTCAAAGCTGTAAGTCAGAGTTTGGGTCAGTCTTGCCAAGGCTATGGCTTTGGTCTTCCTCTCATTGCATTTTGGCCCAACAGAATTGTCTCTTCTTATTAAAGAGTTTGAAGCTAAACGCTCATCTTATTACTGACAGAGAGCCAACCCCTCCAGCTGTGACTTCCGTGGGCAGGTTGCCTTGATTTCCCAGTAGGGTTTTTTCCCATAAGGGTGCCGATGGGACTTAAGAATAGGAAGCGGCAATGTCTCCTAGGGTAGGGGAGGATGGGTTATTCTCAGAACATGATCATTCATGAAGGGGAACTCTGCAAGACCAGGCTTGAAGGTTCATTACATGACTCTCATCCTCTCTGGAGAGTGCTGACCCTTTGGGGCTGTTCTACAGGGGAAAGGGCTGCAAGGGAAGAGTCATTAGGGAAGGGTTACTCCATGGACAGTAGAATTCAGGTTTCTTCCTTAACAAGCAGCAGCAGATCCTACATTCCTGCTGCATCCAATAGTCCTAGGTATTTCCTTTGAACATGTGCATGAAAACCACTGGAAGGTCTTTGGGTACATCTACCCTGCAACCCGCAGCAGTGAGTCTCAGAGCCTGGATCGACTGACTCGGGCTTGCAGGGCTCACACTACGGGGCTGAAAATAGCAATGTAGATGTTCCCGCTTGGGCCGGAGCTTGAGCTCTGCCTCCCCTCCTGCCTCCCCGCCAGGTTTCAGAGCCTGAGTGGGAACAAAACCAGCTATTTTTAGCCCCGGAGTGCAAGCCTGAGTCAGCTGCCCTGGGCTCTGAGACTCATTGCCACAGGTTTGTTTTGCAGTGTAGACGTACCCTTTGAGGTCTCCGTGCTATTGATTTCTGAACTAGAACAAGGTTTGTTGATTCTCTGCCAGGGGTCCCGGCACAGCCCACAGACCAAGCGGGGCCCAAGGCGTAACCCACAATACTCGCTGCCATCATCCCCATCTTTGTTAGAGCGGCTGGGTCCAGGACTCATCGGAGACGTCAGGCCCGAGCATGCAGTGCTTGATCTTGAGTGGAGGCCAGTGGAAGGTGGTGTAAAAGTGTGTAGTGTTACTAGTTATTTAATGCACCAACTGTCCCTGACTATCAGTATCTTCCTTAGCTCCAAAACTCCATCTCCAGTTCACATCAGGGATACTGAGTACCTGCTGAGTGGTCCAATGGTTAGGGCACTGCATTCGATTCATGCGACCTGGGTCCTATTCCTGGTTTTGCCACTAGCCTGCTCTTGGGCTAGTCCTTTCTCCACTCTGTGACCCTTCCTCTTGTCTATTAAGATTTGTAAGATTTTGGGGGCAGGGACTGTCTCTCACCATGTGTCTGTGCGACTCCTTGCACAGTAGGGCCCCGATCTCAGTTGTGGCCCCTACATGGTACTGTAATAGAAATAATAAATCCTTATTGCGTCCGTAGTGAATTTGGCCCATCATCTCTACATTGAACAACTTGCTTCCAATCTTAACCTCTTTAGCTTCCTTTGAGACTGACTGGCTCGTGCTGACACCTGCTCAAATCAGACACAGTCCATGTCACCGGGCTTGGAGTGGGACCTGGTGGGAAAAGAACATTCACATTTGGTCCATTAATGTTGTTTGGAGTTGATCAAGGATTGGCTGGCTCCACTTGTCTCATCCTTGCTGTATCTGATTAATGTGGTTGCAGTTTTCCTAGCTGTACCGTGCTGAATGCCTTCTTGTTCCCGTGTTTGTCTGTGCACGTGTTCTAATGAAATACCTTGGGCTATTCGATGCAGCAGCATGTAGCATCCACTGCTGTTTGCCAAGGCAGAGATCTGAATTCGGGGAGTAACCCTTCCCAAATGACTTCCCTTTCACTTTCTCCGTGTAGAGCTGCCCCAAAGTCAGCACCCTCCAGAGCGGGAGGAAGGCCAAATAATCAACTTGCAAACCTGTTCTTGCGGAGTCCCCCCGTCATGGCTAATGGTGTTGTTTTAACGCCCCAGCTCATGCAAGGTGGTTCTTTGGGGGGCTTGACCCAGGTAAGGCACGGTTCTAACCCTGGGCCTCGGAGGACATACGGAGGAGGAGGAGATTGCCTCTTGCTTGTGAACTAGCTGATTGTGCATAGCAAAGCTGCACAGTGACACAGAAAACTGTCCACCAGGGACCACCCCCACCTCTGATGTTGCAGCTGAGAACAGCTCGTCTCTGACTCTCTCTCTCCCATATATGGTCATAACTGCACTGAGCGAAGCCGTGTCAAAGCCGCGTTTGTGTGCAATGTATGCAGCCTATCAGGAATCCGGCTCCAAGGAAATCAGGTCAGAGCCTGGCAGGGCATTTACCAGTGAACGACCCCATGCTGGGGTATCAGCACTCCCGGCTAACCCCGGTACACGAGCCTCACCCCTCGCCTTCTGTGCTGGGACAGAGGTGCAGGGGTGCTCACTTAAACATAAACTCGGAAGAGGAAAAAGGACCTGTTCAAGGAATAAATTGCCTGGACCAGATGGGACTCTGGCAAGACCATTTAAAAGGAAACCCTGATCCAGGGGACAGGCCAATGAAAAGGAATAAACTTCCAGGGTATCAAGTTAAAAAAAAAAATCAATGTTCTAATAAAGAAGCCTCCCCAAATTAGTACTACACACAAATATAGGTTCTCCGTCAGCCACCTGACCCTGTAGGTTACATATGTGAGAGGAACAGGGTCAGCTGCTGGAAATCAACTTCAATGGAGCTGTGCTGATCTACACCCGTGGAGAATCTGGCCCATAGGTGTCCTCCAAGAATCCCATTTTGATGCACCGAAGTGATTTGGAGTTTTCTTCCCTGTATCAATTTTCTCCCTTGTGCTTTATCCCGGGATAGCACCCTCCGCCCTCCTTGAGTTTGGCCCCCTAAGGGTCAGTTAGAAAGCTGCCTGTCTTGTCTCCCTGGCTGCGCTGTGTTCTGGATCACAGGGAAGTCAAGATTCTCATTGTTTCATCAGCTGAGTCTCTCTCTGCCCCCCTTTCTCTGCTGATTTTCTTCTCAGGAACCCATTTTGCTCCTACTTCTGCATTCCCTCAAAACAGTCAGTCAAAAAGCCAGCCTGGCGGGAGGGGCAGGTGGGAGGCTAGAGGTGTCCAGGAGGCTCTGTGCACTGGAGCGGAGGAGCATGAGTTTGTTGTGTTTGGAAAGAGTGTCTTGAACGCATGCCTGAGAGCGTGTGGACATGCCGGAGGGGTTTCTGATTGAAGTGCCAAATAGCAATGCACTGGTTGTAGATGTT
>NC_048317.1:7796105-7835420 GCF_013100865.1 Trachemys scripta elegans | reverse complement strand
CCGGCTCCAAGGAAATCAGGTCAGAGCCTGGCAGGGCATTTACCAGTGAACGACCCCATGCTGGGGTATCAGCACTCCCGGCTAACCCCGGTACACGAGCCTCACCCCTCGCCTTCTGTGCTGGGACAGAGGTGCAGGGGTGCTCACTTAAACATAGACTCGGAAGAGGAAAAAGGACCTGTTCAAGGAATAAATTGCCTGGACCAGATGGGACTCTGGCAAGACCATTTAAAAGGAAACCCTGATCCAGGGGACAGGCCAATGAAAAGGAATAAACTTCCAGGGTATCAAGTTAAAAAAAAAAAATCAATGTTCTAATAAAGAAGCCTCCCCAAATTAGTACTACACACAAATATAGGTTCTCCGTCAGCCACCTGACCCTGTAGGTTACATATGTGAGAGGAACAGGGTCAGCTGCTGGAAATCAACTTCAATGGAGCTGTGCTGATCTACACCCGTGGAGAATCTGGCCCATAGGTGTCCTCCAAGAATCCCATTTTGATGCACCGAAGTGATTTGGAGTTTTCTTCCCTGTATCAATTTTCTCCCTTGTGCTTTATCCCGGGATAGCACCCTCCGCCCTCCTTGAGTTTGGCCCCCTAAGGGTCAGTTAGAAAGCTGCCTGTCTTGTCTCCCTGGCTGCGCTGTGTTCTGGATCACAGGGAAGTCAAGATTCTCATTGTTTCATCAGCTGAGTCTCTCTCTGCCCCCCTTTCTCTGCTGATTTTCTTCTCAGGAACCCATTTTGCTCCTACTTCTGCATTCCCTCAAAACAGTCAGTCAAAAAGCCAGCCTGGCGGGAGGGGCAGGTGGGAGGCTAGAGGTGTCCAGGAGGCTCTGTGCACTGGAGCGGAGGAGCATGAGTTTGTTGTGTTTGGAAAGAGTGTCTTGAACGCATGCCTGAGAGCGTGTGGACATGCCGGAGGGGTTTCTGATTGAAGTGCCAAATAGCAATGCACTGGTTGTAGATGTTGGAGAATGCACTGAAATCTGTGCTGTGGAGGGGTGAGGTTGCATGCTGGCGTGTGCATGCGTTGGTTGTGGACTTGGGAGGGCGCCTGGTTGCAATGGTGTGTGTGTGTGTGTGTGTGTGCACGGCATGGAGGGTGCTCAGGTGTTTGTGTGCAGGGGAGGTATGTGGGCACTGGTGCCAAAGCGCCGCTCCCTAGCAGGGAATGGGTTCCTCCATCTGGGCATTCGTTCTTTATTGATTAGCTACCCCACCCCGCCTGAGCCGGTCCCAGGTAATTTCCCATGAGGGCGATGCTCTCTGCCTTCTGTGACAATAACTGTCCTCTAACCACATCCCGAGCTGCATCACACAGAAGCTGGAGAGGAGAACCAGCTGAGAGAGAAGGGGCTGCAAAGGGATTGCAGGACAGAGGAAGCAGGGAAGAAGGGAGAGGGCCGATGGGCTTGTAACAGAGGGAGAGAGGAAATGAAGGGGGGGGGGTGAGGGGCTGCAGGCCTGAGGGGAAGGTGGAGGTACCGACAGAGCCAGAGAACGAAGCAGCAGCTGGTGCAGGCAGTGATGCAGGAGAAATGCTCATTGGTCCAGTAGCCTGAGACGACACGTTGTGTGTGATGTGGCAATAGTCATGTTGCCAACCTGCACATAGGAAAGTGCTCCAGTCCCTTATCCCCATCCCATCCCTTGGCTGAGATGGGACAGGGCCGAGTGGAGATCCGGACGAGGTCCTCCCAATCCTTTCCGAAAGGCAGGCTGGAGCCTCCCCGTCTCCCCTCCAAGCGCCCCGGTCGGGGGAGGCCCAGACGGCCGTGAAGCTGCTGAAACAGCACAGGGTACTGCACAAACGAGACCTAAAGAGCGCGGCGAAGAGGCCGGGACTTCCTTGGAATCAGGTTAGGTTACGCTGCACCTTGCGGAGCCTTTGCCAGGAGAGGGGCTTTCCCTGACCCCCCCCAACGACAGGTGTTTAGCCTCAAGGATGCACCTCCAGGGAAACTATGCTAGTCACAGGACTGGACCCAGTCTTTGCTTGGCAGAGGCCGAGGACTGGAGCAGCAGAGGGGTTGCAGGTCAGGATTGAGGGGCAAAAGCTTACACAATTCCTGCCTGATTTGCATTTGGCACCAGCCAACACTATTAGCCCCGTGTTTTCCCCAGCCCTAAATTCACTCGCATTTAAAAACAGAGGCACCCGCTTCTTACTTTCTTGTCCTGGACAGCTGTGTGCTGTTGCTTCATGCTGTTAAAAAGTACCCTGTTCCACCTCAGAAGTGGCTGCTTTCCCTGGTGGATAAAAGTGATTCCTCCAAACGTGCTACGAGAGCTTTCGGGATGAAAGATGCTATGTGATGGTAGGGTGATGTAATGAGAGGGAGGAAATTGTCAATAGGGGTACGTATGGCATGATGACTTATGTTTGTCAGAATTGGAGTTTAAATATTTCATGGTATTTTTTTTGAGTGCCTCAGGGAGCTATTTATAGAGTCCAATTAATGTGAAATCTTTCCCCGGTGAGTGAAAAGACCAGGCTTTCTATTTCTGGCTTCCTGAGGCACCAAACCCAAAACCAAAGGAGGATGCTGTGATCTTGAGGTTGATTCGGGTTCCCCTGGGAGCTGAATGCCCAGCACTGAGTGGCCAAGGCTGGGTCCTGGCCAAGCCACTGAACCTTGCGGGTGGCTCTTAAAAAAAGAGCCGCTTATCTGCTGAGCAATGCGTGGAATGAAGGGGACACCCTGTGGCAAAGCGTGGGCCCCACTACCAGGGTGAAGGACATTGCGTAGGAATAAAAGGGCTTGATCCCCAACCTCCAGAGCTGGGTCTGAACAGTTTGGAGATGGGATGTTGGATCCCGGAGGAGTTGGCTCAGGCCCCTAATCTCTCCGTACTAGTGACGGGCCAGTCCTGTGACTTGATGAGATTCAAGTTAGGTTGATAGAGGTGACGGCGTAGATACATGGCCATTTGGAAGGTGTTTGCCTTAGTACCTCGTGACATTCCGCTGTTAAAATTAGCACTACCCAGTATCAAGAGAGCACCCACTAGATGGGTTGAGAACTGGCTAACTGACAGATCTCCAAAAGTAACTGAAATGAGGAATCAACTTTGAGTGAGGGCGTTTGGAATGGGGCCCTGCAGGGACTGTGACTAGTAAGTAGGCCCAAGGGCTAGTCAACATTTCATCATTTGGTCTTGAAGTCAGTACGAAATCACTGCTGATACAATTTGTGGGTGACATGATGACGAGGACAGGGGTGTCAGGGGATGGCTGGCCCCTTTAAGAGGGGCCAGAGATTCAGTGCCCCTGTGATTGATTCCCGACGGGCCAACTGGGTTTGAGGCAAGGCCCCTGGGGCTTACAAAAGAGGAAGCTGCGGCAAAGTGAAGCTGCGGAGGACAGATGGCTTCAGCAGAGTCTGAGGCTCCAGGACCCGAAAGCTTCTTGCCAGATTGGGCTGCGAGCCCTTTCCTGGAAAACAGGGGCCGCTGCTGGGGCCCACCTCAGGAAGGATTTTGAAAAGCTGAGGAGGGCGCGGGAAAGAATCACAAAAATGGTTGGCGGGTTGGAGAAAATGCCGGACAGGAGAGATTGAAGGAGCTCTGAGGTGCTTAGTTTACCAGAAAGAACATGGCGAGGGGACTGGATGCCAGGGTATGGGCCCCTCCGTGGCAAGGGACGACCAGGTCCTCAAGGGCTCCTGAAGCGAATGGAAAAGGGCAGAACAAGAGCCAGTGGCGGGAAGCTGACGTCAGACACATTCAAACGAGAAATAAGGCCCAGTTTTGGACCAGTGAGGTTGGTTCACCGTTGGAACAAACCATCAAGGGGAGCGGGGGCTTCTCCATCTCTCGATGTCTTCAGCCTCTGGCCTGGCTGGAAGGGGCGCATTAGCCAAACGCAAAGTTGAATGGTCTGTGCTGCCCAGGAGGTCAGACTAGATGATCTCATCATCCCTTAAACTCTAGGGGTACGTCTACACAGCAAAACCAAACCAGCGGCAGCGCGTCTCAGAGCCTGGATCGACTGACTCGGGTTCATGGGGCTTGCGCTACGGGACTAAACATAACCATGTAGACACTGGGGCTGGAGCCCCGGCTCTGAGACCCACCCTCAGGCCACGTTCCAGAGCCCAGGCTCCAGCCTGAGCCTAGACTAATACCGAGTCAGTTGACCAGGGCTCTGAGACTGGCGGCTGCAGGGTTTTTTCTGCCGTGTAGCAGGGTGACCATATTTCCCTATGCTGAATATGGGACACCTGGTAAAATTACTCATCTTCAAGTGAGTTCAACGGCAATCAGTCAGAACTATGCAGTACAAATGTTCAAGTTAACATCAAGTTGACTGAGCCCCTGTTAAAAAGAAATACTGCCTCATTGGATTCTTTTTATTTACCTTCTTATCTTTAACGCTTTAAGGTTCACGCAGGGAGAGGTGACACACACTCACGTACGCCGACCGACCCTACCCTTCCTGCCAGGCGCTCTCCGCCCTCCATGCCTGGCTGGGCCCCCTGGGACGGACCCGGTTCTCCTGGTACCTGGCACCGCGTCTTCCTGAGGCAGTACTTGGGGAGGGAGGGCACGCTGGGTCACTTTCTTGCCAGGCAGGGCCGTCTCCAGCTTTTCTGCCACCCCAAGTCGGAGAAAAAAAAAAAAAAAACGAGTGGCGGCACTTCGGCGGCAGCTCAATCGCTCCGCTTCTTCGGTGGCACTTCGGCGGCGGGTCCTCCCTCTCTTCCTCTTCGGCGGCAATTTGGTGTCGGGTCCTCCCTCTCTTCCTCTTCGGCGGCAATTTGGTGTCGGGTCCTCCCTCTCTTCCTCTTCAGCGGCACTTCGGCGGCGGGTTCTCCCTCTCTTCCTCTTCAGCGGCAATTCGGCGGCAGCTCAAAGAGGAATAGAGGCAATGAGGGACCCGCTGCCGAATTGCCACCGAAGACCCGGACGTGGGCGTGCCGGCCCTTTGAATTGGGCGCCCCAAGCACCTGCCGGCCGGCCCTGCTGCCAGGGTTCACACCAGAATGTGGCCAGCAGCAGCCTTTCGGTCCTGTGCGAAAGGGAAGGGATGAGAGCTGCTTCCAGCCGGCTTGTCCCTTCTCCCTTCCTGCCCACACGGTGTCAAAAGGCAGCTAATACCTCCAGGCTGCTGCTGGCCACAGCTGGCCTCCGGCTACAGCGCGGGCAGGAAGGGGTTAAGCCCTAAGGCTGCATTGTGCACCAAGGCCCAGGGAACCCGGCCAGAGAGGTGGCTCAGCAGGGGAGAGTGGCTAGGGGATGGAGCAGCCCTGCGCTCCCTGGGGGCAGGACCCAGGGGCAGGGGGAAGAGGGTGCTAAACCCCTACCCTGGGGGCTGCTGTGGGGCCTGCAGGTTCGGAGCGTGAAGCGTCTGGAAATCACTCCCCCCCCACTCCGGTGCTTAGTTGCGGGGTGGAGAAGCCAGTGCCCCGGGCCGGAGGGTCTTGGGCTTTCCCGGGGCGCCGGCCCAGCCAGAGGCAGTGGGGGAAGGAAGGAGCCTGCCAGCCAGGCTGCTGGTGAGCTGAGCGCTCCGACCAGGGGCTGGTTCTCCGCTCAGTGCTGGGAGTGGGACTCGTCCCACCAGGGGGGATAGGGGGGGGCAGGGGGGCGCGGGGGGGGGGAGGGCGAAGGGGCAAAGCAGCGAGAGAGTGCACAGGTGCGTCTACACGGAGCCTAGGTGCGTCTACACGGTCGGGTGGCAGACATCTAATTTTTAAAGGGACAGTCCTGTATTTAAGCCCTCCAGCAGGTGTCCCAACTTTTTCTTAAAAACAGGCAAATTGTCCCATATTTTCTGTCTCCCCCACCACCAGTACTGGCAGGTCCTGCTGCTGACCGGATCCCTGCTCGCCAGCCGCCTGCCCACCAGCGGTGAGTGGGGGGGTCCAGTGGCCGACAATGGGGGTGGGGGTGTAAGGCTAGTAGTGGGGTGAAGATACATCATGTGGGACAGGCCATTCCCCCGCTAGTCCATCAGCGCAGCCCCAGCTGCATGCCAGCCCTGCCCCCCGTCCCGTTTCCGGCTGGCTGCGCACTGCGGTGGTTGGTGAGTGCAGGTAGACACCAGGGAGCGGCCGGTTATGTGTCGACTCTGCTACCCACCCATCGGCCCTCTACGTGCTCCCCCTCTCCCTGTGCACCCTAGGACTTTATGAATGTTTATGTCTTTTACTCTCCTCACCTCTTCTCTTTGCTTGGCAAGTCACACAAAGGCAATGCAGTGAGTCTAAATCATTTCACTCACCACAATTCGGGGCCAGTCATCCCACCTCTGCTCCCCCCCCGCAACAAGACCCAGTTCCCATCTGCTCTGCTTCTACCGGCAGGAGCAGACTTTCCCCTCTCTGATACCTGCCTCAAACAAACTCTAGCAAACAGACTGTGTGGCACTCCAGAGGCTGGGGATCATTCTCAGAACAGGGGCATGAGCCCCCAACCAGTGGTCTGTGGGATGAGGCCAGGTGCCCGGGGACTGGGTGAAAGGGTGTTCTCCCTGTGTGGATCTGTACCATCAGGATCTGTCCATTCCCACACACCAGATCCATATGGCACATGCCAGATGTGAGTTCACACATGTACCCACACAACCTATGTATAGATATGAACATGGGCATATATATGCTGTTCGAAATCACACAGCTCCCCAGCTTCATCGGTCTGTCCCTGATCCCTTTGCCTTCTGGTCTCTATACTCTGACTCTCGTGCTCTCTCTTTATGGCCTCTTCTCTGCTGCCCTTTCTCCATTCCCTCGGTTTCCCCATGTTTGAGTCTCTCAAGGAGAGCAGAGGCCTCTCTGATGCCAAGAATGCTGGGCCATGCAGTAAATGTGATCCTCTCTCTGACTTCTTTCCTGCTCAGGGCTTCCTGTACAACAATTTCCTCGTGTCCAGTGGCACCGAGGGGCGAGGTTCCATTCTGCTCACGGGTCTTGCAGTCAGACCCCAGGTTCAAGCCCAGCTGGACTCACTCCCTAATAGGAGAATTCACTGACTGGGTCTATAAGGAACATTGTGCCATATGCAGCCTTGGTCAGGTTCATTATGCCTGGAAATAGGCTTTGGCGCTCTCTATCCGTGTGTTTCCATCTGCTTCTCAGAAAGGAACTGGGTCTGCTGTGTCCAGCTGCAGGATGGAACAGGAACCAAAGGGCTGACAAGAGCTTGGCAGAGCTGGGAGTCTCTCCAATGCTGCATTTAGGGCCAGATTTTCAAAGGCTCTCCGCTCCCATGTGGGCAGATTCCGAAAGTGCCGCGCGCTGGGTGCAGAGATCCTGGGTGCAGGGGCGATGCCGAGGGAGATATTGGAGCCAACCGTTGGGCTCTGCATGGAGATCTGATTTCTAGTCGTGATGGGCAGGATCTTCTGAGTTACTGCAGGGTCCCTCACTCTTGATCTGTCTGTGGCCTGTGACACCCTTCACCACCAGATCCGTCTCCCTCCGTCCCCTTCTGCTGCACCAGCCCGACCGAGATCTCTGCCACCCTGCAGGTGGCCACAAGGGGCAGCTGCAGTCTTTGCATTTGACAGTTTGGCTAAACAAGCAGATATAAATGCAGTGAGGCCACAGGTCTCATCTGCCTTGGAAACAACTGCTAGAAAGGAACAAGGATGGACTGCTAATGTGGGAATCCTTCAAGGGGACAAGCCGCTCAGAGACACTAAGGTCCTAGCTACTGCAGCGCCTGGACTGCTGGAGAAATGGAGCCCCAGCTGAGGAGATAGCGCTCCTGCTCCAAGATGCCCTGGGGACAAACCCCAGATGTGTTTGGAAGGGATTCGGCATAATTCAGGCCCAGAGGTTCTGATAGTTCTGGGTGGCTTCTGTGTCTCTCCCCCGCCTCTTCCGCAGCTTCCCTGACTGCTCCAGCACCACAGAGAGCTCTCATTCTGCCCAGAAGCTGCTCTGAGACACTGCCCGATCCTGCTGCTTAGCCTTCCCCGCTGCTGCAAGGCAGTGCTGTGGTTGCACTGGTGCTGCCTGGAGCCTGTATGTGGTCGCGAGCTCCTTAGGCCCTGCTGTTGCCCTGCCACCCTGAGGCTTTTTGGACTATGCCACTTTAGCCTGGCATGGGCTCTGCTGCCCCAGTGCTGCACGGACCCTGCTGCCCTGGGGCACAGTGCCTGCTTCTCCAGCGCTGCTGTCGCCAAGCTGTCTGACACGGGAATGCCAGCGCCCCCCGGATGATAGATAACCCCTCCTGGCGTGGTACAAACACTGCAGCCCTGAAGCACTTGGACAGTCCCACTTCCTGTGTGCACAGATGCTGGGGCCTCAATAGCCTCCAACCTGATCTAATGCCGGTGCCTTAAAACTTCCGTGCTTCTTGTTCTTTGCAGCCGCTTGGCTCCACAGCTGCTGCCGAGCCAGTGACTGGAAGGGGGGTGGGCACCCACGGACTTCTGGTTGAGCTATGGGAGTTCAGCACTTCTGAAACTCAGGGCCTACAGCTCTAACCACAGCTGGCCCCTTTGTCAGCAAAGAGCCCAGGGAAGAACAGGACCTGGACGCTGATGGAAGCTCTCAGACCTAGAGAGGGGTGGGGTGGGGTGGTCCCGGCAGGTCGGGGACAGAGGCACAAGGCCAATGTGAAGGGAGAACCTTGCACTGCTGGGCTTGTTCTGTGGCTACACAGAGGACTTCATTATCCAGGGCTGTCCGTCTAGCACCTTTCACTAGCGGTGAATTCACATTAAAAATGCAATGGGCGCTCCTGCAGTATCTGCCTCTGAGCATTTAAATATGAAATATGTATGCCCTACTGTGCCCCCTGCTGGCAATGTACGGTGCATTACATCTCTAGCTATGATATACCTTGAGTCTGTGCGACGTACCACCTAGGTTAACGTGTGAAAACAAACACATCTGTTTTCAAACCCCCTTTTTAAAACAAATCTCTACATAGCTTGTCAGGGATCCAGTCCTGGTTAGAAGTTATTCAGCCTTTCGTGTCTGAGGAATCGGTTGTTATGGAGATGGCTGGACTGTCATAAACAGACAAGTTAGACACCAGCCTGCAGTGGGGGTGGGGGGGGGGAGAGAAATTCACAGGATGTTTCCATAACTGCAGACATTTTCAGGGATTAGAAATCATGGGCCCGATCCTCACCTGCTGTAAATGAACTGAGCTCCATTGACACCCCTCGACCTGATGCATTTGTACCAGCGAAGGACCTGGACACACATGCACATACATATAATTCCTTTGTGTTGCAAATAGCATCAGAGATTATTAAAACTGACATTTAAAAAGAATTCGAGCTGGATTCACCACTGTGTTACTCCAGCCTTAAAGCAGTTCAGTGCCCCAGAAATCAATAGAGTTGCAGTGGGTATAAAACTGGAGTAATGTAGGGATCAGGCCCTTCATTCTTCATGCTGACCATCTGTAGCGCCTGCCCCATAGGAGGTGTGACTGCTCACGGTGGTGTTAGTTGTGAACATTTACAGCCACTATTGAGGGTGGCCACTAGGGGGCATATAGCAAGAAGGTGAGGGTCTGTGTAAACAGATAACAAAGTCTTATATTCACGCCAACCATGGTATCCTGGTTCTCTAATCTCTTCATGGTGTGGGATCGAATAAAGACCCAACAGAGCAGCCCTGGGAAAAGGTGGGGAAAAGAAAACAGACAAGCAAGCCCTGGAGTCTCTGTAATCTCTACTCTCAGCATCTTTGAAAAATCAGACCCTCTGTTCCTAGCCAGAATCTTTTTCAAGTACATTCACTGGGGCTTTGTCTAGACTAGGATTTAAAGATGTGAGACGAGATCTAATTAGCTAGTTCAATCTAATCAATGTTTTCTAAAATTCTGGTCAAGACAATGCCTAGGGCAGCCCTCTAGGCCAGTGGGTCTCAAACTTTTTCACACAGCAAGCCTCTGTGTTCGACCCCCCCTAATAGACTAAACACACTTTTAAATATATTTAACACCATTATAAATGCTGGAGGCAAAGCGGGGTTTGGGGTGGAGGCTGACAGCTCCCGACCCCCCATGTAATAACCTCGTGACCCCCTGAGGGGTCCCGACCCCCAGTTTGAGAACCCCTGCTCTAGGCTTTCATTTGACCAGTTTAGCAGCAGGTGCTAAAGTACAATTGCTTTGGCTTGATTAGAGGTTTTGGCTGTGTCTTCACTGCAAAAAAGGAGTGGGTTCTGCATGGCGACAGCTAGCTAAATGTACAATCCCAGTGGAGACACGGCACAGGTAGTTTTTACCTTGATGTAGCTAGTCCAAGTCTACACTCTACCCCCTCACCTGGTGTTGACCTCAGTCAGCTACATGGAGGTAAAAACTATAATGCCTCATCTCCACTAGGGCTTTACATCAAGTTGGCTTCTGCCGTTAGTTATTATTTAGCGACTACTTTTTGCAGCGAAGCGTTTTAGAAGATGCTAATTAGCTTGAGCTAGTTACCCCAATCTAACATCACCCCTTTAAATCATAGTCCAGACAAAGCCAAATAGAGAAAGTGCAACCTTGTAATGTCAAGACCCTTTGGCAGTGTCTAGACTGGGATTTAAGGTGTGTTGTTAGCATGTGCTAACATATTATAAATGTCCAATCTAGACAAGGAAGTGTGCCTTTAACAGTTACTAAACTGGTCAAGTTAAAGCCCTGACTCCCCTCTGGGCTGTGATTTGACCAGTTTAACGTGATAAAGGCAGTGTACTGTGTCTAGACTAGACATTTAAAACGGGGTAGCTAATACATGCTCGCTACCATTACACCGTCAGATCCTAGTCACCTTAAAATCTTTGGGCTTGTTTACCCTTGAAACGCTACCTCATATAGCCACCACCAATGCTCCTGTCATAGGTAATCCACCTTCCCGAGAGGCAGCAGCTAGGTCAACAGAAAAATTCTTTCATCAACCTAGCACTGTCTACCCTGGGGGTTAGGTTGGCTTCACTACATCACAACTCATGGGGTGTGGCTTTTTCACATCCCTGCGTTACATAGCTGGGTCGACTTAATTTTTTAGTGTAGACCAGGCCTTAGTTCCCTCTGGGTTCTATTACTACATAAGACACTACAGAGGTAGAGGCAGTTGAATTTCTGGCTCCAAATACAGATTTACCAACTTGTTAATAAGTAACCCTCAGGTAACTAGAAACATTTCCAAGATTTTTTAGAAAAATTCAAACCGAAGGAGATTTATACGTCAGTTTATTAATATAATCAGTTTGTCAGTATTACTAAGACCAGGTCTACACTACAAACTTGTGCTGGTGTAGCAATGGTGGTTAGGGGTGTGGTCTTCTTACAATATATCTATACTGGCAAAATCCCTAGGATCGATGCACTTAATACTGACATGAAAGTGCGCTCACAGTTCTAGCTTATTTTGCTCACAGAACCCGGTATCAACTATACCCACAAAATCACATTTTTGCTGGTATAACCTGTGTTGACACTAGCGGCGTCGGTTCACAAACGAGTGCTGGATTTCCCCGATTTGTTTTCTGTCAAAAACAAAACAAAAACCCACCCAATCCAAATGATTTGTTTCGACATTTTTTTCCAAATGAAACGTTTGGTCTCAAAGTGACTTTTTGCTTTGAATTTTCACAACCCACCCTCCAAAGCAAAATGAACTATCTCACTGTGGGTTGAACACATGCAGTTCCATGCTGCGTGACTGCAAGACACACAGATGAGGAAACTGAGGCACAGAGGATCTGGATGTCTGTTTGCACTCGCTGCACAACAGGCACTTTACACGGGGCAGGCGTCCTGTGGGGACTTCCCCCTCTGAGGGCATGCGGGGAGTTTCATCTCCATGGCCCATGATTCAGCCCTTGGCCTCTCCACTGAGAAGTGCCAGCTGCAATGGGTTTTGCTATGCAGACACTGGATGGAGCTCACGAATGCTTCTCACATAAGCTGCCAAATAGCCAGTAAGTGGGAATGACCTTTATTTGAGCCACGCCTGGGCTAGAGCAGGTGGGCTCCATATCACCTTAATCACCCTCTTCCTAGGGGCTGGTGCACAGGCAGTGAACGAGGTCACAGCTCTGGCAGGATCTGAGCGCTCAGAAGTCACAGTAGTTGCTGGGATGCAAAAGCTGTGGCCAAAGCGCTCCTTTTGGGTAGTGGGGGGAAGGCCCTGCTGTCTTTTCTCTGCTCCTGGATCCCTGACCGAGCCTGCTGGGGAAGGATTGAACAGGTCACTTTAGAGATGCAGGTAAAGGGGTGGGGGGTTAAGTTTGGAGGAAGGAGGCTCTGCTTGGGTAGAGGAGGAGAAGCCAAGAGACTGGGAGAGGGGGTGTAGTGGAAGGGGTGAGGTCTCAGTGCACTAAACATAACCAGACCTCACTTATCTATAGTGCTCTCCAGCTGAGGAGCTCACCGCATTTTTCAAACGCTGATGTATTAACCCTCACAATGCCCCGTCTCATTTTACAGGTGGGGAAACTGAGGCATGGGGTGGTTCGGTGATTTGTTCTACGTCACAGGTAGGAAAGCTGGAGAGAGAGCCTAGAAATACCGATGCCCACACTGTGCGCTAACCACTAGTCATGCTACCACCTTTGGATCTCACTCGCAGGACTGCAGGTAACAAGCAAATTGTCATCCAATTAAATTCATCATTTGCTGGTCATCTAGCACCCTTGGGAGCTGGAAGTCACCCCTTTAACACATGGGCTTTTGTTCTCTCTAAAGGATGCAATACCAGAGAGATTTCCATCCTGTGTATGTTGGATTTTTGGGCGGCGCTTGGGTTCTTCTGAGAATTAATTTCCCTCCTGCATTGATTGGGCGGGTGGTGGTGGTGGTGGGGGAGATTTTAGGAATATCATTAAAGCCTAGTTATCCCAGTACAGTCGCCCAGCACAGCTGGTGTCGCTCCCTGAAGGTGACAGCCTCGGGCCACTACCAAGCTGTAGGCTCACTGTCTTGCTGGGCATCTTTCACATTATCCATAGATCTGAGGCTGCACTGACTGGGGGAATGTCAGTGGCACATGCTGCTGCTAGGATGCAAAGGAGAAATATCCGTGTAGAAGGGGGGAAATGGGGAAAAAGAAGTGAAAACGGAGAAGTGAAAGAGGAAGGAAAGATTTAAGGAGAAGAGCTCGAGTGATTAGGGAAGATGATTCAATGAGGAATCCTCTAATTTGGGCCGGAGAAAGGCTCACAGATTAAGCTTTAATTAAGATCCTGACAGATAACTAACTGCCCTAGAGCTGTTCAGGAAGCACTGGGGTGTTTGGAGACAGTGTAATTCATCCCCCATTGGTCTAACAAGGCACATCCAGATGTTTCCACAGCAGCCCAGAACTGGTTCTGATTAACACCAAGGCCATCTGGCTGTAGGGTGACCAGATGAGATGAAGAAAATATCAGGACACCGGGGCGGGGGCCCTATCTGGCTGGGTGATGCTGAGTGACTGTCCAGCACACTAGTATCCTGCACTGTAGGCTTTAAGCCCTGATCCTTAATCTAAAGACACAGGGCCAGATTTCGAAAGGTGCGTCGGCACCCAGTGGGATGGTCAAACGCGCCTGAGCAGGTTAGACACCTGACTCCCGTTGATTTCAAAGCTGGTGCAGTGTCCTGAGGCAAGACCCCGAGCAGCCTGGCTGGGGGCTGAGTTGCTTTCTAGACTGCTGAGGGTGGCAGGCCGGCTCCAGGCGCGAGGCCCTGCTTTGCTGCCTCTTCAGAAGTGTGCGGCAATACGGAGCAAGGGGCAATAGCTCCTAGCCCGAAACCCACCCACTTCCAGCTCAGCAAGGAACTAGCCCCGTGCTGAAGTTCAGACCCCGCTGCCCAAGCGCTCAGCTGCTACTTAGTCACCAAAATATGGCCCAGATGCTTCTAATATGCTCAGCACCCAGCAGGACCCATTCCTGCCAATAGCATTACTGGCCAGGCACAAGAACTGCCAGCGCTCATTTAAGATCAGCAGGCTGGCCCAGGGGTTAGGATGCTCTCCTGTAACTTGGGTGGCATAGGGTCAATTGCCAGCTCTGCCACTGCAGCCTGACACACCTTGGTCAAGTCACTTAGGCTTAGATCCATAAAAGCGCTTAGGCTTCTAACTTCCACTGAGGATCCGGGCCTTAGCCACTCTGTGCCTCAGTTTCCCAGCTCGGGTACTAGCCTAGCCCTGCCTCTCAGTGGGGCTGTGAGGCTAAAAACATGAAAGATTGTGAGGTGCTCAGATATGGGGGCCACATAAGTACCTAAGCTAGATAGTTGTCTACAACCCTCAATAACCAGGCGGAGGTCTCGCTCTGATCAGTTTATGCTCTTTGGGTGTGTAACGAGGGGAATCTCGAGCAGGAGGAGAGAGGTTATTTTACCCCTGGCTTTGGTGCTGATACAACCATTGCTGGAATACAATTCAAGAAGGATGTTGATAAACTGCAGAGGGTTCAGAGAAGAGCCATGAGAATGACTAAAGGATAAGAAATGTGCCTTACAGGGATAGACTCAAGGAGTTCAATCCAGTTAGCCTTAACAAAGAGAAGGTTAAGGGGCCATTTGATCACCGTCTGTAATTATCGACATGGAGAGCAAATATTTGACCATGGGCTCTTTGATCTAGCAGAGAAAGGTCTAACGGGATCCAATGGCTGGAAGTTCAAGCTAGATAAATTCAGACTGGAAATAAGGCATCCATTTTTAACAGTGAGGGTAATTAACTGTTGGGACAACTTCCCCAGGGTCATGGTGGATTCTCCGTTACGGGTAATTTTTAAATCAAGATGGGATGTTTCTGTAAAAGCTCTGCTCTAGGAATTGTTTTGGGGAAGTTCTCTGACCGGTGCTTTACAGGAGGTCAGAGGAGATGACCCCGATGGTCCCTTCTGGCCTTAGAATCTATGAATCTCTGCTCTTCATGTGCGGGATGGAAGGAAGGAAGAGGGTTCTGCACGACGGCCTGGCTTTCTTTGGAACGCTCCCATTCCCCTCTCGTGGGAGGTGGTTCTGATGCCCAAGCGGCTGCCCCCCCCCTCCCCGTCCCCAGACGCGTGAAGTCCCCGGCGCTGGCCCAGGCTGTGCTGCTAATTGCCAGAGCTGTCGGAGGAGGAGCCTGGCCTTGCTGTTGGTGGGAGGGGGGGGTCCCGTTCTCCCCAGGGCTCAGCCGTTACACGGTTTCAATTAATCTCTCATTAATTTTTCAGGCCCTTGAAGAATCCGTAGAGGGAGAGGAAAAAAGCTGGCTCTTTTTAATTGATGCCTCTTTTCTTTTCGAATGGGCTGTAAATAGCCGAGGGGCAGAGGAACCGCTGTTGGGGGGGGGGTGTCCCTCTGCTTTGGGGAGAGCTCACAGTGGAAGGGCTGAGCTGTGCTGGGGGAAAATGGCAGGGGGGGACCCAAGCCTGAGCATGGATTCTGACCTTTCTCCCCTCTGCCAGGAAAGAGGGTGCAACTATTTAGAGCAGGGGGAGGGGGCTTTGGGTAGAACCCCCCACCCCGATCCTGGAACCTGAACTCCCACCTGGCCTCAAGGGAGATTGTCTCACTAGGGAAGGGGGGACAATGTGGGCAGCATGCACCATGCTGAAGGGATGACGTTCTGGATTCCTTTAGGGGGGTGAGCCTCTAGCTGGTGGGGTGATCCTGTGGAACGTGAGCTTTTACAGGGCAGCGGGGAAATCCTGGGGGGATGTGAGCCCGTAGCTGGTGATGGGGGAGGGTCCCAGAGTAGATGAGCCCCTAGCTGCGGGACAGGGGGCTGCTGGGGAGGTGAAGCCCTAGCCAGCAGGCAGTGGGGGGAGTTGAGCCCCTAGCCAGGGGGCAGTGGGGAGGGGGGAATGAGCCCTTAACCACCAGGGACACTGATTTCAAGCCAGACAGCAGTTCCTCTGTGATGTGTTTCTGGAAAAGAAGACGGATATTTCCTGTTGGGTTTTGCTTTCTGGTTTTCCAGCCCCATGTGGGACAGCTGGGATGATGGATGGATTCCCGTGGCAGGCTCAGGATAAACTGCTTTCAGGATCTGTATCCTCCTTTGTAAACCATTTGCTTCCTTGGCTGGGTGCAATCGAGATGATGCATCCGTAGATGCTTCGTCGTAGGCGCAGGAAGCACCCCCGGGTCTTACGCCAGGGGTCCCAGCTGCTGGCCCCATGGTCCCAGCTGCTAGCCCTGCGATCGGGGCTCCGTGCCCACCTCCAGCTGTGGCCCCAGCCTGGGCCCCCTTCCCCGTGTCTGCGTCCCTGTCTGGCTCCCAGCCCCAGCTCTAGGGGGTGGTGGAGGGCACAGACGGGGTAAGGGGGGGGGCACAGCACCCCTACTATAAAAATGTTCCAGTACCACTGGGCTTCGTAATCTCTTCATTGAAAATTGCTTCATTTTTTAAATATCCCAATGAATTGGACAGGGAAAGGCTGGGGTTAATGGGCTCTTTCCCCAGAAGTGTCACTTCTTTGCATCAGCAGTGACTAGTCTGAACTCGAAAGGCATTTCAAAGCCTCCAAGCATCCCACCTACACTAGCCAGTCCAGCGTCCTAAGCCTCTGGCAGGGGCTGTTCCCTAGAGTGGGCGGAGGAGGTCTCCAGCGCTGCAACGGGGGCATTCAGAGCTGATTGCTAAAGTAAGCCACGTGTTTCAGTGGGAGGCTTTCATACAAAGAGTCCCTCCCTGCCATGCTCTTCAGGATGGCCCCGTGATTATGGCACTAGCTAGAGACCTAGGTTCAATTATCTGCTCTGCCACTGCCTTCCTGTGTGACCTTGGGCAAGTTACTTAGTTACTCCATGCCTCAGTTTCCTCTCTGTACATGTAGATAACAGCACTGCTCTGCCTCACAAGGGTGCTGGGAGGATGAATGCAGTAAAGACATAAGTACTTTAAACCCTTTTCTGAAGGGAAGACCCCTCCAGACCCCTCCAGAGCAGGGTTGGTGACCAGTGTGGGAGACCGAGCAACGTCCCAGGAGAAAGCGGTACCCATCTGGTGTCTTGTGTGAGCTCATGCCGCAAAGCATTGTGGGACACAGTAGGAAAAATGCACAAAAGAAAGTTGTGTTGCGTCACATACGATGGCCTAAGCTCAGCCATGCTTGCTATGACCTTGGCTTTTTAGCGGAAGAGCTCCCTCTGGGCAGCTTAGTCTCCCACCCCATCCTGCTAGATCATGGCCCATGTCAACTCAGCTCTGTACACGCCCAGGAAACTGCTCAAGGCATGGGCCACACCCCCAACTCCTTATAGTGCAGAGACCCATGGGACTCTGGGACTTACCCCTCCAGAGTCCCAGGACCCCATTTGTCCACAGCAGTGGGCATATCCCCTATTTCTCCAGACGGTAGTGAGCTTTATTTGCCACAGAGCTAGCCTGATCAGTGAGGGCACCCTTATCTCTCAGGAGCACCGAACAATGCCAGCCGGCTCCCCGGTTTTTTTCATCCCCTCGGTCCATCTCCAGTCCCTCGCACGAGACACCATCTGCCTCATTTCTGCGAGAAGCCTCCCCCCGCAATGGATCCTCCCCGCTGCCGTCTCCAGCCAGAGGCCTGGAGCGTTCTCCTCTCTCCGTGGCGAGTCTTGTGGGCAGGTTCAGGTTTTCCCAGGCTTGTCCCTTTGGTGAGGTAGCTGCCCTGGGAGATCTGCAAGGGGTGCTCAATGCACGCTCTCAGCTGCCCCATTGTTTTGTACCCTACTTGTGGAGGGCACATTTCCACGTGACAGGAATGATCTCCACGGAGCCTTTCCTCTCCCCTGCCAGGTGGAGCTGCTCCCCCGTGACCACTGCAGCAGGGCCCCATTAGATATGGGCTCGGCCGCCCTGGGAACACACAGCAGCATCTGAGAAGTAAGGACACCAGGAGACGCATCCTCCTGTTGCTGGCAGTCGCCATGGAAACCATTCGCCTCTGTTTCTGAAATCAGTTGGTCTCACTGTTTTTTTTATCTGCAGACCTGCTCTTCCCCACAAAAGCTCCTCTCTCCCCAGGGCGTGAAAGGGGCAGGGCATGTCGTGGAGAACCCGTGTGTCCATCCTAACCTGGGCACGCTCCTCCCCCTGCTAAGGAAATGTTGAGCTACCCGCTGCCCTCTTAGCCTCCCCTCCTGCCAGCAGCATTTCAGTTCGGGGTTGGTTCCCCCTCACTTCCTGTCCTGCTCATCATTTTGGATTTCCTGAATGGGGGGTTGGGCTGGTATGGCTGCAGCGAGATGCCACGGTTAGAATATGTCATGGCACGGAGCTGTCTCCTTCAAAACTGGAGTTCCAGCGTTCTACCCAGTAGGGCTTTAAGGGGCAGGCCTGGAAGAGGAGACTGGAACGTGACTTAGACTTCCCTGGTGACTGAGACCAAATACATTCGTACGCCCAGACTTTCCTGCTGCTGGCAGTGCTGTCTCCATCACACCCCAGGTGGAGGGGGTCCTTGGCACAGCCCGGCACAAGTGCCAATGTAGGGTGACCAGACAGCAAGTGTGAAAAATCGGGATGGGGGTGGGGTAATAGGAGCCTATATAAGAAAAAGACCCAAAAATTGTCCCTATAAAATCGGGACATCTGGTCACCCTATGCCAACGATCTTATCCAAACCTCACTCCCCTGCGGATTTCCCTGCACGGCCCCTCCTTGTTCTGTGAGACGTCACGGTGGCTCATGATCCATCTCTCTGTATCCAAAGGATGCTGCATTTATTATTATCAACCCAGCTTTGTGGGTGGGCAGGACGCTTTACAGATCAGTGGAATATGACAGGCCCCAGCTCCGAACAAGCTCCAAGAACATGATTCGTAGGGGCCGAGCACCCAACTCTCTCTGACCTCCAGGGTGCTCAGTGCATGTCAGGATCACACACTAAATTAGCCCTAACTCACTAAAGGACAGCAGTAGGGCAGAGCCGGTGCTAGCCTATTGGGGGCCCTAAGCAGGAATATTCCACCCCGCAGTATTAAAACAGGCAAGTTCTTAGATTAAAAAGTGGATAGGTGGGGCCTTTCAGCTGCTCAGGGGCCTAAGCAGTTGCTTAGGCAATATCTATACTACAGACCTTACAGCTGCGCCACTGTAAGGTCATCTAGTCCAGTCCCCTGCACTCATGGCAGGACTAAATATTATCTAGACCATCCCTGAGAGGTGTTTGTCCAACCTGCTCTTAAAAATCCCCAGTGATAGAGATTCCACAACCTCCCTAGGCAATTTATTCCAGTGCTTAACCACCCTGACAGAAAGTTTTTCCTAATGTCCAACCTAAACCGCCCTTGCTGCAATTTAAGCCCATTGCTTCTTGTCCTATCCTCAGAGGTTAAGAAGAACAATTCTTCTCCCTCCTCCTTGTAACAACCTTTTATGTACTTGACATAGCGCCATCCACACCAGCACTTCTGTCGGTGAAACTTGTGTCAGTCATGTGTGTGTGTGTGTGTTTTCACACCCCTGACCGACAAAAGTTTTACCAACAAAAGTGCTAGTGTAGACATAGCCTTAGTCTGCTTATGTCTAGTGTCGGCTCTGCACAAGAGGAAGGGTGGATGAGCAGGAGTTATGTTTATTGTTATACATTCCTCACTAGACCCCTGGCCAGGACTCTGGGGCAACACCCCGAGACTCCATCCCAGACTTTATGCTGCACTCAGTGCATGAGGGGACAGGACTTTGGGCACATGCACAGGAATGATCAATGAAGTTCAGTCATCTATCTTGCTAGCAAGGCTCAGTGACTTGATATAAGGAGCTGCCTGTAAGTCGGGCCACAGGTGGGCTCCATGTTAGCCCCTCCTTGGATGATTTAATGCCATGTACCTGCAATGCAGGCCGAGGTGAGGGCAGTGCTGTTGGCTCAGGTGGAGATAGGGAGGTGGCCTGGCATGCGGGGTCAGGAGGACGTTCAGGCATGCAGGGGCTGGGAGGAGTGAAAGCGTGGAGCCTCACCCAGGCCAGGAGAGCGACAAGGCGAGCAGAACGGATAGAATCATAGACTATCAGGGTTGGAAGGGACCTCAGGACGTATCTAGTCCAACCCCCTGCTCAAAGCAGGGCCAATCCCCAGACAGATTTTTACCCCAGTTCCCTAAATGGCCCCCTCAAGGAATGAACTCGCAGCCCTGGGTTTAGCAGGCCCATGCTTGTCGGGGACCCCCCGGCGCTGCTTTTGGCAGAGCTAGGGGAGATGTCTGCGCCCCACGGCGGCACAGCAGCCCTGGGTGGCACGGGATGCTGCAGTGGGGCGGGAACAACAAGCAGGTATGGGGTAGCTGACAGGAAGCAGCTGCAGAAGAGCTCGGTGGGGGCTCGAAAGCTCGCCTCTCTCCCTCCCCAGAAGTTTGTCCAATGAAAGCTATTCCCCCCCCCCCCCCCTTGTCTCCCTATAACATCCTGGGACCTGCATCTCCCCCCATCCCACCATGCCCTTCTCCGGGAGAAGACAGAGCACAGGAGACCCCCTGTTAGCCTCGGAGCCCTGGGAGCAACCTCCCCCCTACTCAGCACCCCGCGAGGCCAAGCGCCCCACGCCCCTGAGCAAAGCGGGCTGGAGTCAGCCCAGCAGACAGGCAGCCGGGGATCACGCTCCTAGCCCCACCTGTAGCCCTCTGCTGACTGACACTCTCCTCGCCCAATCAGCCTGCCAGCAGAACCAATCCGGCTCCTCCCTTCTGAGCGGGGCGGGGCACATACTGATACAAGCCAGAAGGAGAAGCAGCTCCCAGGCAGATCAGGTGGGGGGACAGCAGGGCTCTCTTGGGTGCATGGGCAGGGAGCGTCTTCCTTCTCCTGAGACATCACACCTGGGGCTGACACCTCGCTGGGCCAGAGAGACAACGGCAGCTTCACCTGCATCCTAGTCCACCTCCAAGGTAAGAGGCACCTGGGGGGGTGAAAAATGCTCCGGGGGCTGCGACAGCCCCAGTGGCTTTGGGGAACAAAAGGGGGTTGGTAGAAATAAAATGGAGGTTTAGCAATAGCTGATGATCACACAATGTGTTGTGATTAAAGGGGGGGGAGAGTGGGTCTGATCACCCAGCTGGCCCTGTCATGTGGCCGGCTCTGCTCACCCCCTCTTCTGACCCAGAGCCCCTTGCTGAGTGAGCTGTATCTGGGGTGCCACAGGAGCTGGTCCCAGCCAGGTGTTGTACTAGTGGCATCTATTGCAAAGGAGTGTGTGTGTGTGTTTAAGTTGCTTCTCCTGAGGGAGCAAAGAGGCTGGGACTCTGGGTTCCTTGGTTACTGTGCCCTATGGGCTCCAGCTCAGAGCTTGCCCTGTGCTGGCATCACCCCAGAACGCTTGCTGCTCCTTCTGCAAAGTTCCCCACAGCTCTGGCAGTGGGTTTGGTGAGTGCAGCGCCTGGCTGGCAGGCACGGGGCGCCCTGCCTTTGGGAAAAGGCAGATGGGCAGGAGGAGGGGTATGGGTTGGCTCTCAGGAGGGGGCTGTTCTGCATTCAGCCCAGGGGAGCCTCCTAACACAACCTCAGTCAAAGACCCGTAAGGTCTTTGGGGAGACATGTGCACAGACACCCCTCTGTACCCCATCCCTTTGTTTGCCTCCAGCTAGCAGGTTTGTGCAGTGCAGCGAGGACCGTGTCGTGCTGCAGATCCCAGCAGCATGATTTTACGAGTGTATGTGGGGGCGGTGGGTTGGGGGGAGGGACTGTAAGGGTTGTTTTAATTTATGCTTTATTGTATGGGGGGGGCAGTAAGGGGATCATTCCTCCACATATACTAGAATGTGTATACAGGTGCTAGTTAGTTCTTATATGTACCAAAGCTTTAGATTCTCTCCCCCCAACCATAAAAGCAGCCATCTTGTCATTGCCGGTGGGAAGGCCCTGGTTTGGGAGGGGATCTCAGTGAGTCCCCTGAGGAACGATTTGGGTACGAGGTATTGTAAGTGGTGGCATTGCTATTCTGGAGGCCAGTGTCTGCAAAAAAACAGTCTGCAATCCAGAGTCCCATGTTTGGTCACAACAACAAGCCAGTTCCCCAGGGCTTCACCCACAGTGGGTCTTTTTCTCCCCCCCCCCCGTTCCCCACTGCCTGCAGCAGGTACCATGAGCCGCACGCAGGCAGCAGGGCACAGGGAGACTTGTTTCATCGAGATTCTGTTATCTTTTGACCAATCGGAGCTCTGGAGGCACGTGGGGTGGGTTCTCCTTATCTCGGCGAACCTTCCGAAAGTGCCATTGCACGACCGAGAACGAACACCGTAACGCACGCTCCAGCCCACGGAATGAAGGAGCCCTTTCCAAACTCCACCATGTGCCCACATCTTTGGATTGCACACGGTGTCGTGTGTGTCGAGGCACGCACCGTGCTGATCTGTGCACACGCACCAGGCAGACTGTCCACACAATGGAACGTACACGGCACACAAACCGGCTCTTACAATTCTGGGTCTTGCATCAATCTGTTGCTATGGTTCTGTAACTGTTAGTGCAGCAGCTTGGGTGGGGCCACGACCAATAATTCTACAGCTCCTTTCATCCCGCCCAGTCCCACAAGCAACCATGAACGTCTCCACTTAATCCCTTGTTCCACTGATCAAGATGTAATTTCCTGCCTCTGGGGTTCACTCCCCTTCCCTGCGCAAAAGGGAATTATCCCAGCCCGGGATGCCTTTTTATTCCCTGGCTCCTGAAGAGTGAACTAAATTGCATCAAATGGCGGCCTCAGAAATATGGCTTTAGTGTCCCTTCTCTACACATTCCCGTCTCGTGTGTGTACACCCACACACTCAACACTTGTACGCTCCCCTTTGCGCACACAATGGATATGAGTGCACAACCTGAATATGCACGTTCCTTATGTGTATGTAAGCTGGCTAGATATATTACATACCCAGGTGTTGTTGCACTCCTTACAGACCTACATGTGAAATGTCTTCCTGTCTGCCCAAACCCACAGGGCTGATCACATGCTGCTCCCAGAGCGCTGGCTCAGCTCCTACTGAATAGGGACCATGCAAATATCGCCCGTACCCTGGAGCATTCCTCACAACAGTTCTCATTGTTCTCTTATGCAAAGTGTGCCCACTCTGGCAGACATGGGAACCTCATTGTGTATCTACTGGGAAGGATTGTCCTTCCTGTCTCTGCACACTGGAGGGGATCCCTCAAGCCCAGCCATTTCCCTGCCTTTGAACCCACCCGCCCAGCAATCTTCTGCCTTTGTTCACAGCAATGGCTTTTGCACCAGGAAAACCCTGACTGCTTTAGGAACAAATGGGTTAATTCTCTATCAGTAGCAGAGCGGCCTGTGCCTAGACTCAATCAGGAACTTGTGGTGATTTGCAGAGGGACACAGTCCCACTAAATGGAAGGAAGGGGGACTCCAGGAGACCATCTCAGCCCCACAATCAGAGGGGCGGGGGGAGCAAAACAGCTGTATCCAAGGCCTTTCTCTGATGATCAGAATCCTAAATCTCTGCAGCAAGATGGGAAAACACAGAGAATGGAGAATTTCCATGCTCCACGTGAGTCCAAGAGAATAACTCCTGTGCTCTGGCTTCCTGTGTCTAGCAAATACACTTGCACCACATCTTTCAGCCCACAGCACTCTGCAGGTTTAAACTGATTTACTGGCTGTAGCTTGGGATCCTGTCACTTAGCTGCTGAAATGCAGCCACTTCTGGGGTGGAGCATAGCTATTGTGAAACAGCATAATTGCACCACAGTTTAGAGGGAAAACTGTGGCAGGGAAGCGTCTTCCCATTTTGCAGCTGGGGGAATTGGGGGCATGGAGAGGTGATGTGACTTGCCCAAGGCAGCCTGGCTGGAACTAGCACTGCAGTGTTCCTGGGTCCCAGACTTATGCTCTGGCCCCTGCTCTCAATTAGAGCTGCTGGGAGAATTAGAAGTGGGAAGAAAGGAATTGACCCAAGTCTGGTTTCAGCCAGGGCATGAGTTTAACACTGAGCGCGCTTGCTCTCTCTCGCGCACACCCACACACCACATCTCCTTCCCCCTCCCCCCCCAAGAAGCTGTACAATCTTTAATAGTAACAAGGAATTGGGACCTTGTTTTGCAAACAGCATGTGAAAAGGGGCGTCTCTAGCAGCAGCACCAAGCTGGGATACGTGACCAGTGTTGGCTCAGAAGAATCCGCATCAGCATGTCCTGCACCCTGGTGTTCCTGGGAGATCTCCCATCCAAGTGGTACTGGCCCAGGCCAGTCCGGTTTAGCACATGTGACCCTGTTAGGTCCCAGACCCAGGTCTGCAGGCTCGTTCGGCTTTCTGGAGAACAGATGCACTCCCCGTGGCCGTGGCTGTGACCCCTTGTTGTGAAATGGAGCTGGACTGTGAGGGTTGTTATGCAGGTTTTTAGGAAGACAGGTCGGTGAGCATGCAGCAGGGCCTCACGCATTTTTTCCAGCTCTGAACTTCTCAGGCTGAGTCTTGGCGTAAGAGTGGAGTGGGGATGGGGACACAGGGAGCTTCCCCTTGGAATGGACTTGTCTCTGACACTGCTGGTGCTGGCCATGGAGTGGGTGAAATCCAGCATTGCAGCACTTAATCTCATTCATCAGGACCAAAAGATTCCCCCCCCCTAAAATATGGGGCAGGCAGCTTTATGTGAGGGACCCAAAGATCTCAAAAGCCACGTCTCAGGGGACAAGCACTGGTGGGAGATGTAGAAGGAACCTGATTTTTGCTTCGACCTCCCAGTTGGGACCCCTAGCCATGATTTCCCTTTCTCCCCCCTCCCCTTCTCCCCCAAAAGAGAATGATTTAACCTTGGGGATTTATTTATTTACTTTGGCTGAAGCACAAAGGTCTGTGGAAGTAAAAGGCACAGGGGGGAAGAGTTGGCTGGTAGCTTCGGGGATGCTGCTACTGTTGGCAACCATCTCTCCACAGTGGAGCTGTCGCCATGGCAACCTCCTCAGCACCGGCTCCTATATGTACAAGAGTAATGAGGAGATTGTCCCTGCCCCCCTTCAGCGGGAGCACAAACAGAGACCTGCGTGAAGGGGGGTGGCTCGGCCTCGGTCCCCTCGCAGCTGCGCCTCCCTATGCCTGACCCGGGCAGGGATGTGTGAGACAGACCAGGAATTTGGGCAGTGTCTGCCCCACTTGGGCCTGGAGACAGTCCAGTGAGGGGAAGAGTGTAGAGGTGTTTTTGCGGGGAGGGGAAGCTGCATTGACATGCCCCTCCATTGTGTGCGTCTGGGAAGGGGCAAATGTGTTGCTTCTGCAGTGGGTGACATTGCAGGGATGGGGAGTCACTGCGGGGGGGGGGACAGTCTGCCAAAAATCAGGTCGGGGAGGGGAAATAGACAGAAAAGAGACCCAAGCTAGGGCAAGGCCAGCAAGGCCATGATGCTAAGTGCCCTCAGCTCCTGTTGATGTCTGCGGCAGTTGAGACCCTCGGGGATGCTGAGAAGGATTGGGATGGGTGCAGTTGGTGAGTGATGCTGGCTGCAACTGTTCTGGGCTGTGGCAGGGTGGGGGCCATCAGGGAGTGGGGGAGCTCCAGGAAAGCAAAGCTGGGAATTTCTAAACTGGGGTTCTTGAAACGTCCGCACTCTGCTTAGAGATCCTTCTGCTTTGTCTAAGCAAAATGCCCATGGCAGAGCAAGAGCCCCAAGGCTGTGGCATCGTTCTAGCCCGTTCCTGCAGTAAAGGTGGGGAGGTGGGCACCAGGCAGGATACAAACCCTAAACTCCACCCGCAGAGTGGGGGGGAGCAGTAGCTGAGTGGCTTGGTGCATTTAGACCCTGAGGGAGAGCGCCCCCCAGAGGAGATAAGGGAATCTGCATTATACAGTGTCCTGAGTGGGTCCCTGCCTGTCACTAGCAGCAGGTCTGATTCCAACCAGTAACTCTCTGGGATCGGCTCTGAGCTTGGAGATGAAATGTTAGTGCCAAGCACGCAGTTGCTGGTGTTCTGCCTTCTGTTCCCAGATGGTGCCCCAGAGTCCCATAATAAAATCCCCATGTCTTCAGTCCCGTTCCCCTCCCCCCCCACGTCAACCTCTGGCCCATGTGTGTGGGAGCAAAATCCACCTCGGCTGAGAAACCTGCTGAGGTTCAAGGGGTGATTTAAAGATAAGGGCTAGGTAGAGCTTACACTCTTCCAGGAGCCGGCTTCTCCCCCTCCAGCAGTTCTCCACCATGCTTCATTGGGAGAGAGTGAGTGGGTGAGCAAGGTGGTGGCTGAGGTGAGATGTTGGCCTAGTGTAATTGGGAACTTCTCCTCTTGTTCAGCAATGGGGCAGCCCCTTGTGCCATACGGGGGGCGGGGGGGCATCCGAAATCAAAGGCCCCAGTGACATCTCCTCTCCCAGGCCCTGAGCTGGCTGAAGGTTAAACTTGCAGATCTAGACGCCTACATTGATTGTCTCCGATTGCTCAATGCCGAGAATCACTGGAGGAGAACACCGCAGCAGGGGACTAGATGCCTGACACACCTTCTCTTGTGCAGGGTGGGACGGTCCCTCCACCAGCTAGCTCTGCTTACAGGACGAGCGCTCTTCCTGCATGCCTGATTCTGCGTCCTGGATACCGTGCAGCCATTAACATCTGCACCAAGAGACTAGACCACTGGCTTGTGATCCCAAACAAGGTTGGCACAGCCTCTGATCTTCACTGAAATCCATGGCCAAACTTCTGTTGATTGCACCGAGGCACTTATCAGCTCAGTCACTTCTGCAGACAGATGGTTGCAGGTTCAAGTCCCACCCTGTGACTTGGGCTTGGAACTAATAGAGAAGCAGGAGGAAGGCGCTGTGCTGCTGACACCTATGCTAGGAAGGAGCATCATTTATTTGTGAGCATTTTGAGACTGTCATCAGTGACAGTCTCTATCTCTTATCTTGGGGCAAGGAACAAGATGTCCTGGGAAACCCAGGAAAGGACAGTACAGGAAGAGGCAGGCATGGAGGGGGAGACAGAGAGGAGTGCCAAAGCAGATGTCTATAAATCACTTGCACTTAAAGTGCCACATTTTGGAAGATGCATCAAACTGAGATCTGGGCTTGTCTGTTCTGGTCTGTCTCCTGATGAACTTAAACATCCAATTTTCTTTAATTTTTTTTTAAGCGTACAAGGTAACACCAGTGTCCTCCTGGCCAACCATCTGCCATTGGATTAAACAGCAAATAACGACCCAGGCTGTGTGGGAGCGATTGCTGAAAACGAGGCAGATTCTTTCTTTGCCGAGGCAGTGCCTGACTTGCCAGTATTTTGCTTCTCGGTGGGCCGTGGGAGAGCCTGGGCATGAAAGCAAGTGCTATTTTATAAAGGGCCGACTGATGCAGACAGGCAAATGTCAGAGCTGCCCCGGCAGCACCTTTGACATAATGACATCCACAATACTGCGGCCCAATGTAACACGCTTGCTAAATGTCGCCCTCTGCTGGCTAGAGCACAAAGGATGAGAGCCTACTGCTGCTTGTTCATGGATTTACTCCCTTTTTGCTCAAGTGGTAGAGGTATCTGCCTTAGAATTGAAAGTCTTGGGCTCTGTCTTGGGACCTATGTCTGGGGGTGTTGTGCTAGGAATGACCTCTTTGGAGCACCTGTACCCTCTCCTCTGCTCCCTAGTTAACCTCCCACAGTGGGGGGTTTGGCATCCATCGCTGGAATTCATTAGACACTGGTTTCCCCACTCAGGAATTCATCACAGTAAATACTTTGCTGTTATATTGCAGCTGTCATATAAGAATCTCAAAGCATTTGTCAGGCACTCATTAAGACTAACAGTGCTCCACTTGGAGAGGTATAACAACTGTTCTATACATGGGAAAACTGAGGCACAAAGGCTGACCTATGACTTGCCTGAGCTTGCAGGTCAGTGCAGAGTCACGAATAGAAGTCAGAAATCATGCCTCCCTACTCTGACCACAGCAAACAGCACCAGATTATTATCTATAGCTACTCAAATATTTTCCTGCAGCCCTCTTTGTTCCCCGAGGATCAAGTCTATTGACACTTGCATCAGGAGGAAAAAGCAGCCAGCCTTATGTGGAGAAGAGAGGTGTGTTCTGGGTGGGGAGATGTCTCAAATTCCTCCCTATATCAGTGCTGGCAACACTCCACTATCTGGAATTCTTAGATGTGGCCAAGCACACGCCTATTGGACTAAAAGGTGGATCGGTCTGTCTGAGCTAAGTAATTGGGGCGGGGGCGGACGGACCCTCAGGATTGCCAAACCCAAACATTCAAAAATCACAAACTGTGACTTAAAAAAATCCCAAGTTTAGAGAAAAAACTTGAGCTTCTGTTTCTTTGCTTTCTTGGTTCCGAGCTTCTTGGGCTACGCTCAAGTGACACTTTTCAAGCTCTTCCTCTGTCTCCATGAGGGCTAGAAACGTACTCTTTAAAAACCCAGAGATTCTTCTTTTTTCACGGGACTGCAGGCACCAGGGCTTCAAATTCAACCTCAAATATCAGGAGAGTAGTGCGCAAGTGTGAGGTGAGACTGTTCCAAAAACATCATCTTCTACCTCCTGGTGTCTAAAAGCTGGGGGTGACACCACCCCCAAAACACTGACAAGGGCTCCCCTGGGCTCTGCTCCACCCCTTTCATTTCCTCTATGAATACTAATTTATTTAACCCTTCATAGCCCAGACCACCGAATGCTCTGATTTCACAGCTTTGGTGCTCTCTCTTGCGTGCGCTCTTGCTCGCTCTCTCCTTCTTTGAAGCATTTTTATGGAAAGACCCCTTCCCTTGCTGCAGCTACCACTAGCCCCCTGCTCCTGCTCCCCCATATGCATTCCAGCCTTGCCCAAGCACTGAGTGAAAGCTGGCTGTCTCTTGGCCAAGAGACATTCTTAGAACCGACTGTGTCGGATGATTGCTGGAGGCTTCCTTACTAAGCCGATCTGATGCCTTCCTGACTCCATCCCCAGAGGTGTGTGCTGGAGCGCGTGGCATTAAGGTGCCCTATTCTCTTGCTACCTGGTGACCGGTTTGGCCTGCTACAGCCATGGGGAAGAGAGGAAAAGGGTTCCCAGCTGCTACTGCAACTCCCTGGCAGTGAGACGGGTCCTCAAAATTCCACCCCGTCGTGCTGCTTTCGAGGGGGGCCTATGACATCATCCCAGGAAAAACTCCGAACAAGATGATTCTTAATGGCCTTGCGACTCCAGCAGGAGTCAATATTGTGAGCCTTCTCAGTTGCACCGGAAGCTATCTTACATTGTGGCAGGTGCCATGAGACGGAGTCACTGGGCGCTGAGGTTTTACTGGCCATGAGGGCAGGTGCCAATGACTGGTAGGTGGGGTGTTGGCCAAGGTCTGTCTCATGGTGTCCAGACAAGACTTGAAAAGTGAGTGGTGTCAGATGGTGCTCTTGAGATCAGCTGTTAAGTCTCCTCTCTGTAGGAGCCAGGGTGGCCCTAGTCACACATGCTACTGCAAGTGTGGCTGGTTAAGGCCCAAAGAGACGTGGTGAGTATGGAAACATCCACCCCACAAACAACCCCACTGAGTGGTGGGGAGGGTAGGCCGATCTTCTCAGGGCTTTGATCTGTGTGAGAGGTGGCTAGTGAGTCATATTCATCAGTCACAGGCTTTTCCAGTAGCGTTTCTATCTCCTCTGAAACATTGGTAATATTGATACTTGATGCTTCCAAGACCTTTGACAATGTCAGTGCTCTGTACAACGCTTAACTAGCGAACTCTCCCATACACCCCCATGAGGCTGGTCAGCATGATTACCCTCATTTTGCAGAGAGGGAGCAGGGGGAAACCGAGGCACGGAGATGAAGAGACGTGTTAGTGGCACAGTTGGGAAGGGAGTCCAAGAATTCCTGTCTCTCAGCCATCTCCCCAACATGGTCAGTACTTCAGCATTGAGGAACTGTGCTGTTCTTTCCAGAGTCAGTGATGGGAAAACACAACAGTAAACTGGCCCCCGAGATGCTGGACGACCTGGTGAGAAGCACAGAGTTCAGTGAGCAAGAGCTAAAGCAGTGGTACAAGGGCTTCCTGAAGGACTGTCCCACCGGTATCCTCAACCTGGATGAATTCCAGCAGCTCTACATCAAGGTACAGGGGAGGGAAGAAGATGGTCAGTGTTTGGTGGATGGGGGCAGGCGCTGAGTAAGCTGCCGGGAACCATGGGGCTGCGGCTGTTTAAAAGGCTGCATTTGGTGACTAGCTGAAACCACTAACTCACCTGGGTGAAGGTAGTGCTCGACCAGCCAGAGGTCAAGAGCACCATTGAACTGCCCCGTTCACTGCTGGTGCTGGCCGGACCCTGAGAGAGCTTTATGGTTAGGATGAAATTGGGACTCGCTGCTGGCCGTGGCTGGCACAGCCCAGCCTGAGGGATGGATTGTTATTGCAAAGCTCTAGTAGATCTCCCTCTGCTAGCAGGATCCTAGGCTGGAGCCACAGAAGCCCCTGACCGTGCTCTAAGCTACCGAATGTTTGATTGTTCCTTCCAGGTCCAATCAGAGCAAGAACCTAACCTCCTGCCCCTAAAACCTTCCTTGCTACCCTCTATCTGCAGGCTGAGCCATGCCCTGAATTTGTCTCCTGGAGTATGTGATTGCCCTGGTGTTTCCCACGCCCCTTTCTCTGCAGTGATAGAATGTGGCCATATTCAGAGTGGCCCCCACACTATAGTAAGAGGCTTAAGAAGTTCTCTAAAGTTCTTGGTTCGGCCAGGCCTTCACAGATTTGTGCCTAGAATCAAATAGGTCCAAATCTTACTCCTCTCCCCCCCCCCCCCGGCTGTTATCTCTAGGTTGATGCCCTATACTTTATCTCTCTGTTAGAAATACTGATTCTGTATGTATCTGTCTCTAAGCAGCAACAAATCCCATATGCTCCCTTGCACCACCGGTCCTCTATCTCTCCAGATCTCTTACTAGCCTCTTCTCGCCCTGCAGTTTTTCCCCTATGGAGATGCTTCCAAGTTTGCCCAGCACGCCTTCCGCACATTTGATAAGAACGGCGATGGGACGATCGACTTTCGGGAGTTCATCTGTGCCCTGTCCGTCACCTCCAGGGGAAGCTTTGAGCAGAAGCTGAACTGGGCCTTTGAGATGTACGACTTAGATGGAGACGGGAAGATAACCCGCTTGGAGATGCTAGAAATAATTGAGGTATTGGAATGCCCTGGCCTCTCGGTTTCTGTGAAGACAGTGGGGTCAAAGATGCTGCAGTGGGCTGGTTCTGATCATTAGCCCCAGCACTGATGGGAGGCTGGAGGGCGGGACCAAGCGACTAGAATAGATGCCCCTTCAAAAAATTTGCAGCTCACGGGTGTCCAAACTCAAAAGCAACTCCAGTATAAACCAAGCCCCAAACCATAGGTCCTAAACACCCTTGGCCCCTAGTGGTAAATCCATCTCCCCCGGAGCATTAGCCCTGCTCTCCCCTTCCTAAGTCCCCGTGCTCGATCACAGAATCACCTCTGGCAATGAATGCCCTGCCTCAGGTGCAGACTGGGCCCTGAAGCCATGCCGGGCCACATCTGCTGGCGTTAATTGATGCAGCTCTGTGCTGACTGGAATGGCACCAGGTTACGTCCGCAGACAGTCTGGCCCACAGTCACTGCAGCAAGGGAAAAGAGACCAGCGCGTGGGTATGTCTACTCTGCAGCCCAGGGTGTAACTTTTGGCGCGGGTGGATCTACCTGCACTAGCACACTGCAAAATAGCTGTGTAACCATGGCTACGTGGGTGGTGGTCCAGGGTAGCCACTTGATGCAATCACACCTGTCCCCTGGTATGTACTTTACTTTTTAAAGCACACTAGCTCAATGCAAGCTAGTGCAGGTGTACTATAGACCTAGCCAGGGGGGTGTCTCTACGCTGCGGTCAGTAAGGTGTGACTGCAGCGTGTGTGGACTCACCTGAGCTAGATCAAAGCTAGCTGAAGGAACAGCAGCAGCATGGGTGGGCAGGTAGGTAGGTGGGCAGGCAGGGCTTCAGGTGAAGGGGTGGCGTGTAGCCTACCCATTAATCCAGTTAGCATGGCTAACAGTAGCTGTGTGCCTAGGAGGCATGGGCTAGCAATCCAGTACAAGCCTATGTCTCCCTGTGCTGTGCTATTGTTATCCAGCTAGCAAGAGTTAAAGCGAACATGGGTACACCTCTCTGTTCTATAACCACCCCTTCACTTGCTGTGTGGACCCGCTCAGCCCTGCCCCCGCTAGCATGGTGTTACCGCCGTGCAGAAGGGGCCCTCCTGGGCACTTCACCCCTCTTCCCTCTGTCCTTCATGCCTCAGGCCATTTACAAGATGGTGGGGACGGTCATCATGATGAGAATGAACCAGGACGGGCTGACGCCCCAGCAGCGGGTTGACAAGATCTTCACCAAGATGGACAAGGACAAGGATGACCAGATCACCCTGGAGGAGTTCAAGGAAGCTGCCAAGAGCGACCCCTCTATTGTCCTCCTCCTGCAGTGTGACATGCAGAAATAGAGTTTCCCCGCAGACTCCAGCTGGACTGCCCAAGGCCGCGTGCCCCAGCATACCGGTTACTGCCCTCCCCACAACCTCCACCCAGCCCCTGCTTCCCAGAGCTGTGCACTCAGCTGCCTGGGGCGGAGTTCATTCTGCTTGCAGCCTTCCACTTCCTAAACTCTACATCCCACTCCCCGAGCCCCGCTGAAGGGACTGCCTGAGCCACGTGCCATGTTAGAACCCCCCCCCCCCAAAATCCCTGGAGTGTGTTCAACCCCACAGCCCATCCCCTATGGATCCATCCTGGGATCACACTGCCAGGAGCGCATCTGCTCCTCTTTCCCTGCCTAGCCCCCAAGACCAGCTTAAGCCTCCTCCGTATTTAAATCCCCTTTCCCGCCCCCCGAGCCCTGAAGTGGCCTGTCCAAGGCAGTGTTCACCCCATAACCAACATCAAGCCTTCTGGCTCCCCCAAAATGCTGCTTTCTCATCCCTAGTTCCAATTCCTATAGCCCCAACTGGGCTGTTTGAAACCAGCGAATTTCCCCCCCCCCATTAAACCCGATTCCTGGTGATGCCCCAAACTAGGCTGTTGCAGTGCCCCTGGCTGCCAGTCGGACCGTCTCTTCCCTCCCCCACACGACGTACCCCGTCTATGGAGCCCCAAATTGAACTAGCCAGAACTGGGCCCTGACGATAGCTCCTGAGCTCAGAGCCTTGGGCCCCAATCCTTAGCCTCACAAGAGAGTTGCTGTCCTGCAGTCTCGGCCTCTCCTTTCACTGCTGTCAGCAGCCAGCCTTGGTTGCCGGGCTCCCATAGGTGAGGCACTTGGGGCATTGTGAAATGTTTAGAAATAACGGATTCTGCTGCCTCTTTCCATGTGGTCTAGCTGTGAAGTCCCAGAGTGCCACGTTCTGTCTGGCTAACGAGGAACATTGTGGAGCCAGCAGCTTTGGGGTTCAAATGCGTTTTCATGCACCTCTTTTCTCATCTTGCCATTAATCTATATTTAAGCTGCCCCCTCTGCTCCCCAGGCCAACCAGAAATCAAGGCAACCCTTGAATACAGGTGTTCTCAGTGGGCTAAGGAAGGAACTATTGATGCTGGATGCTCCCGTCAAAGGCAGCCCTGAAGTCCAACCATTGCTCATGTAATTTCGAGAGTCCCTTTTCCTGTTGCCCTGGCATGTTGGGGCTGGTCCCGTGTTCAAATGGCTCTTGTCTGTCTGGGTCTGAGGGAGGCCAGAGCTGAGTAGACGTCTCGCTGTTAACATGAACACCCACTACGGACGTTAGTGCAGGTTCGTGGAAGCGAGTTCCTTGTGATTTGGGTGGGGTGGGTTTGTGTCGTTAATGGTAGGTGCAGGCTTTAGACCTCTGCTGTGGGTGGAATACAGAGATTCTGCCCATTGGTGGCCTTGCTAGAGGTGGGTATTTTCTGGCTTAATCTCCTCGTGGCAGGAAGAGTCTAGGTCAGTCTAGTTTAGTTGGAAGAGACTGGCTTGATTCCTGTTCTTTGAGTTCTGGGTGTCGCTTCTGCCCCCAAGAGCAGCAGGGCAGAGGGACAACCCGCAGCACGGGACAGAGTGCCATGCATTGCTTGGCACTTATGTGACCTTTGCAGCTGGGTGGCAGTGTTGACTCTCTGCAGCGGCATCCCATCTGGAGAGGGTATAAAGTGAGGGGTGGGTTGAGGGGGAAGATAGAAGGGACTGTCTAAAGCTGGGCGACAACATCACGGGTGTGATGGGGTGAGATCTGATGTGAGTCTGGGTCAGGGATGTTCTCCGGGGAAAAAATCTCAACAGGCAGAGGGATGGCGGTGGAGGGTAGAGAGAGAGGGATGGTGGCGGGTTGTGGGAGTGACATGGGGGAGCAACAGAATAGTTGGGATCAGGTGGTGGTTGTGGTCTCCACAAGGACCTATCCAGCCCGGGGGGTTGTTTCGCAGAGTAGGTTTGAGGGCCTGGGAGTGATTTAATATGAGACATTTTTAACTGCATCTCCCCTCCCCAGCCTGCCACCTCTGCCCTTCTCCAACCCCGGGACAGTTGTTTGTTCACAGATGTGTATCTAGTCTGCTCATTGTGGTTTTGATTATTGTAATAACTGTTAGGAAGCCGTGGAGTTGTTTATATATTTTTTTAACTGAAAAATAAAATGTGTCCCACAAGGGTTTCCACGGAGCAATTATTGGTGATGCCCGGGCAGCGTAACCGCCTCTAGATCACCCATTCGCCTGCTGCAGTAATAACCAACATCAGCTTGGTTTCTCCCATGGCTTTTGCTTCTCAATAGTTGACAAAATTCTGACAACTGCACTCCAGCCTGTTGTCCATTCCTGCCACTGCTGTGCATGCTGGGATGGGCCATTCCACCTGGAGTGAGACTGATGAAGGATTTGTGGAAAGGACCAGGCCCGAGAATGTTACGTGACTCCTCCTAGAATCATTGTTGGGTTCTTCCAGCCCCAGGAGCTGCAGCCAGTTACAGGCCTGAGGTGAGGAGGTAACAGAGGTGAGAATCCTTAACTCCATCCAAGAGAGGGAGGTGGGTTGATGTGGGCAGCAAGAGATTTCTCGCTAGACACCCCCCAAAGAACTCGTCCAATGTCCCGAGTGATTAGCTTGGGTCACAGGACTCTTCAGATATCCTGGGGACCTGCACATCCTGGCCTGGGAAGCTATCTTAGATAAAGCTGATGGGCTCACCCCTGCCCCGTGAATAAGGTTAGTGGCAGCTGAGTGGAAAGGGGACCGTCTCTTCCCTCAGGCAACTTCACCCACTTTGTTTGCTTTGGCGTTCAGTATGTGGATACCCTGAATGTGGGGGTTGAAATGCCCCTGAAAACTCTGAGCAAACATTTACACACACACACACCCCCCCCCCAAGGCTCCTGGTTTTATCTCCATCCCAGCCAAAGCATCACCCTGGCTGTGGATGAACCTGGTTTCCACTCTCTGGCAGAGCCCTGCATGGTGCCTGCTACAAAGGCGAATGTAGGGCCAGATCCTGCCCCTTCCTTGGTGGGCGTAGAGCCTCGTCCCCAAAGGGGACGTCTATAAAAACCCCACTGCCCCAAGAGTCAGCGCTCAGGGCCATTTACACAGGCTCAGGCTTTGGGGCTAAACGTTGCCGTGCAGACATTTGAGCTTGGGCTGGAGTCTGGGCTGAGGCCCATCCACCTTGTGGGGTCCTAGATTCCACGCTCCAGCCCAAGCCCAAATCAATGTCTACACTGCAATGTTTAGCCCCAAGCTCCAGGACCTCCAGCCTTTGCTGTGCTGTCCCACTGGTCCTTTACTGCAATGTAGCTGGACCTAAAGAGACTTCTGGGGAGCCAGCTGCTTCAGGGCGTGCTCCAGAGGGGCCTGATCCCCCTGAGCAGGGGGAGTGCAGGGCTTGGACAGCACCTAGCCCAAAGGGCCCCTCAGGCCCTACTGTAATTAACATGATTAGCAATTAAGGGCTGGGCTGTCGCTGCAGAATCCCAAATCCATTGTGTGTGTGTGTGTGTGTGTGTGTGTAACATCACTGTAGCTATGGGTTGCTGTGCATCTCTTGGCAGATGCTCTGGAGGGGCTTGGAGGGGGGGTGGGGTAGGAATTGTATTCCCCAGCCTACCTGTGCACAAAACCCATTCACTCAGCCTTATGAAGGGGGTGTGGGGAAGGTGTAGAACCTTGAGTTGCTGGGGCTGTGAGGTACAAAGGATCAGTCCCCACCGCAGCTGCTTAGTACTGGTGCAGGGCAGTTGCTCGGCGGGAGTGGAAGCACACAAGTTTCTTGGTCAGTTGCGTGGGGCTAGTTGCACAGCCCGGAGCTCTTGCAGAACAAGGCTGAGCGTGCCCGTTACCCCGCTTTCTGCTCTAGTGAACTCTGCAGGAGTGTTTGGGAGAGGGATGGTGATGGCCCAAAGGCCACTCAGTCAACTATTAAATTCCTTAAAGGAAAAATGAGTGGTGCATCAGAGATCGGGGTGGGAGGGGAGGCTTTAAAATAAGGTCTCGATGAGTGTTTGAACGGAATTCGGCCTGGGCCCTGCTGTAGCACCGTTGCCCAGTAGTCATAGTCTGTTCTTCACATTTTAATTGTACAAACTGAAGCACAGGGACCGTGGGCGTTCTCTAAAACCAGAGCATGAAGCGGTGGCAGAGCTGGGCCTCGACCCCCACCACTAGATCAGCATTTCCTCTCCGTGTCACCTCTGCCCTGCTCCATGCGGGTGAGCACCGCGGGTAGAACTGTCCCAGAGCTGCAACTTGATTATGTATCTACCTTCTTCATGCTGGATTCTGCCTTGGCCCCAGAGGCTCCCAAACTTTGCAGCAGCCAGAGCTGTCCTGGCAGCTTGCGGCCTCCTCCAAGTGCCACACCCACATGCCCATATGCCATGTTCACAATGGGTACAGCTTGTACCAAGTTATCGCAAAGCCTGGGCTCTGCTTTGCACTGCTGTGTAGGTCTGGAATGTGACGTGAGCTCTGGCTTATCCTGAGCGCATGATGCAAACAGCCCTTCGACTGTACTTTCCCCTGGCTCTTGCTTTTCTATTCATCAACAAGGAATCCCCTTCCCAAGCTGAAGATCCTAGAAAATGAGGAGATGCAAGAAGCAATAACAAAGCGGTGCAATGTGTGAAAATTCCTGCCTTTTATATTTGTTCCTCTCATGAGCAGTGCCAGAATGGGACCAGACATGTCTCCAAATCCCTTGTTCTGAGGGGATGGTGCAGCATCCTCCACCTGGGAGATGTTTTGATGACCTCTTATGATCAGCTATTCCAAGAGGCCAGGGTACCACTACCACCTCCATATTCTGTTTCAGCTGCCAATGTTCTTACAGAGCAAAGAATTGGGTAGATGTAGTTCCTCCACTCTCATATACCACCTGGCACAACAGCCGAGCCCAAGCGTAGCCATCAGCTTGGTTCCCTATGATGATTATTACAGTAGTGCCTGGGGACCACCCGAGAATGGAGTCCCATGGTGTTTGTAGAGTACCTCGCACAGGGTGAGAGAGTCCCTGCCTTCAAGATTTTACAGTCTGAGCTGGGTCCAGGGCTGTAGCATGACTTCCCATGCCCAATCCCTCTTCCAGTCAATTTCTCCATGTAGACAATCCCTGAAACAGCTATTCCAGAATAGCTCCCTGTGTGGACACTCTACTCTGGAAGAAGTGTCACTTGATTCTGGAATAATTAGTGTTCTTCTAAAGCAGAGTAATCCATGGTGGAATAAAATCCCTTTTATTCTGCGGTAGAGCATCCACATACGGAACTACTGCAAATAGTCTATTCCACAGGGACTATTCTGGTCAGTTTCCCCATGCGGCCAAGCCCGCTACAGCTTTAACTCCTGCTCCTTCACCCAGCCTGAGCAGTGCTCCCGTCACGCAGACTGTGCGAGGGAGCTGGCAGGGATAAGGAACCGCAACAGTGTCCCACGCAGGAGAACCGGGCTCCTTTTCCAGTCCTGGCCTTGCTCCCTTCACTGACTTTCCCTGTAAACGAAGGGCCGGGGTCAAGGCTCCCTACTGCCCACCCCCAAACTGGGCACGAGTTACTGGGAATGTCATTCTTATGGGAGACGGCAGTTGTCTAGCATAAATTGGGAGTTGCGACCGCCTCAGGCAAGGTCAAAGGAAGGGCAAGCCGACGTGCACTTCTGCATTTCTGTTCGCAAGGCATTGATGACAGACGCTGACGTGATCGGAGACAGTGCTGACTGCAGCCCAAGAAACCACTGAAGGGCCCGGGCCGCTCTGTTCATTGAGCTCAGCAGAGTTATAACAGATCCAAGATGGTCAAAGGGGCCCCAGCAGGTTGACATGAGTGTGCGGCTAGCAGGACCTGGCTCAAAACATCTAACGAAGGGGATGACTGGGCAGTTGGGAGCGGTGGAAGCCTCACGCACGCCTCTGGGAGGTAGGCGAGTATCAGCCCCATTTCACACATGGCAAAACTGAGGCCCGCAGAGGTTAACGGCCTTGCCTGAGGTGAAGCAGGGAGGCAGTGGCAGAGTTGGGGTGCAACCCCCAGAAGCCCTGACTCCCTCCTCTAACCCCTTAACTGTGCTTTCTTCCTGAAAGAAAACACAAACCCGGAGCAAGGACCCAGGGCGCCGGGGGCAAATGCACTGAGCCTTCTGATGGGCCTGGCATGTTTTAATCCCCCCGCTGTCCTATGCCGCTCAGTAACTAGACCTGCTTGTGGGGCTCTCATTCCACTAGAGGGCAGTGGAACACCCAGAACCACAGGGAGTTTTCTGAGTCATGCTGCCAGGTGCCCTGCAGCCCACTCCTCTCGGGCTGGGCCAGCTTCTCGCTTTGTCATTCCCTTTCGCTCTCCTCCGCCTCCGTTTTTAGCTTGCCATGAATTGAGGGCTCATGGGAGTTGTCAGACAGACAGCTCTGGGGCCAGAGGCAGTGCCAGTCCTCCCCCACCTAGGGTGACCAGACAGCAAGTGTGAAAAATCGGGACGGGGAGGGGAGTAATAGGAGCCTATATAAGAAAAAAAGACCCCAAAATCGGGACTGTCCCTAGAAAATCAGGACATCTGGTCCCCCTATCCTCACCCCCAGTCAGGAAGGGCCTCCAGCAGGACGCTGCTGAGATTGCTAGGAGGGGACTGGTTGTCATGTGGCCCCTGGGAACTGGCTGGAGACCCAGCTGGCAAACTCCTCTCCCATGGGGGCTACCAGACTGCCACTGCACGGTCCCGCCAGCCAGTCATTGCTAACCTGGGCTGGAGGAGAAGAGTGCTCTTGTAGGTACAGCTCCTAGCACAGGGGTTTTCAAACTGGGGGTCAGGACCCTTTAGGGGGTCACGAGGTTATTATAGGGGGGTCATGAACGGTCAGCCTGTTTTGTCTCCAGCATTTATAATGGTGTTAAATATACAAAGAAGTGTTAAGGGGGGTGGCACTCACAGCCTTGCTATGGGAAAGGGGGCACCAGTACAAAGGGTTGAGAACTACTGGCCTAGCACAAAGGGGCCTGGACTATACCTGGGACTCCCAGGCACGACTACAATATAAATAGCTATGATGGG
>NC_048317.1:7777294-7791560 GCF_013100865.1 Trachemys scripta elegans | reverse complement strand
TTCTGCAGCACCAAATTGAAGCTCCTCCTCTCTTCCAGGGCTTTGCATAACTCCACCCTAAGTAGGTAGGGCCCTAGCCCAGGACTTGGCAGACCCAGATGCAATTCCCAGCTCTGCCACAGATGTCCGGTATGACCCTGGGCAAGTCACTTAGCCTCTCGGGGTCTCAGGTCCCCGTCTGCACAACAGGGATAACTCTCCTGCTCACAGGGGTTGTGTGAAGATAAATACATTAAAGATTGTGAAGCATTGGGGGATCGACTGCCAACAAGCGCTATACAGAGTTAGGTATTATTATTACCCTTTCAACCCTCCTGCTCCTTTGTACCCTCTCTTCTACCTGTTCCCTTTGCCTCCTCCCCCCACTCTCAGCTTTCAACCATCTTTCCTGACATCCTCTATTTTGGGAGTACCCTCCTATCTCCAGCCCCTAAGCACCCTTCCTCTCTTACTTGGGATCTTCCCTTAAAACATACTCCATTTGCCAAGCCTCCTGCCTCGCTCCTCAGTCCCTGGGCAGCCCATGACCGTTGTCCCATTTATTGTTTCCATCTGAGTTAGCTCCTTGGGGCAGGGGCCTTGGCTTAGATCTTCAAAGGTAATTAGGCTCCTAACTCCCCTTGACTTCAGTAGAGGTTAGAAGCCCGAATACCTTTGCAGATCTCGGCCTTTGTCTTCTCTGAGCGCCCCCGAATACCCTTGTGCCCCTCTCCTGAGAACAGCAGCTGTAGCCCCCAGGGGCTCCGACACGGATCAAGGCCCCATTGTGCTAGGTGCGGTGCATACACATAATAAAAGAGTCCATGGGCTTACAGTCTAAAGCAGCCATATTCAGACCTCAGGAGCCAAATCAACGCTCACCATTACCCCCAAGAGCCCCAGGCAGGCGAAGTCATTTACTCTAGTACTAGGTAGCCACTCACAGGACCTTTGACTAGCATGTGCTGCAAAGAGCCGCAGGAGACCCATTAAAGCGCCAAGTCTGAGTCTCACCGATCGAAGTGGACAAGAGGGGAAACAGAGGCACGGGCAGCACGTGACTGGCCCAAGGCCACCCACCGTGGCGAACCAGAAGGGGAACCCAGGCATCCTGACCCCAGCCAGGTCAGCTGCCCTCCCCATTAGCTCGCGCTGCCCTGCCCGGAGCGCCGAAGGACGAGCAGGAAGGGCCCTGTCCGTGTCTGCAGCACCGACCCCCAGCGGCTCAGCCCAGCCTGGCGCTGGTTTCCAGCCCCCGCCCGGGGTGCAGGGCAGGGCTGCGCTGGATGGGAAGAGCCCGGCAGGCTCCAGCGCCGCACGGGTTAACCCAGCTGGCCCCTCCGATCTAGGCGCAGGGCGGGCGGCCCTATAAAGCGCCCCTGCCAGCGGAGCAGCGGGGCTGAGGCGCGCGCGCCGCGTCCCGGGGAGCCCCAGCAGCGCAGCCGCTCGCGCTCCGGCCGCCCGCTCCGAGCCGGGGAGATGGAGCCGGCAGCCGCTGGGAAAGGCTCGTCCGCGGCCGGCCAAGCGGCCGGCGGGGCGCAGGAGGCCGGGACGCCGCAGCGCTGGGAGGAAGCCAAGACTTTCTATGACAGCCTGACCCCTAAAAAGAAACCCAAACCAGTAAGAGCCTTTCCTTTGCTGCGGGGGCTGGGGGCTGGAGGGGCAGCAAACCCTCCCCGTGCCGGGAGCAGGGGCAACCCCGCAGGATTTGAGCCACCTGAACCCCCCACCACCACCGACCTGTTGCATCGTTTTCTGAGATGCCTTTGCAGGCTGGTGCCCCACCTGCCTCAGCCCTGGGAGGATGGTGCCCCGGGCTAAGTTGCTCCTGCCCTGCTGAGGACGGGCCTGGAGCCCGGCGGGCTCCTGCAGCAAGGTGCCCCCCGGCTGCAGGGGAGCCGCTGAACGCAATGCAAGATCCGCTGGGTGCATGTCACAGGCGGAACACACCGGCTATTCCACCGTAGCCAAGGCAGGAGATTCCCAGGCCCAGGCTCCATCTGTAACCCCATATCCTAACCTCCCCACATCTGTAACCCCCGCTGGGTACCCTTGGTGGAGTGTGGGGGACCCCTGTGCCCACGTAAAAGGGGGTGGGTTGAGGATGGGTGACAGCCCTAACGCTGAATCTCCTGGCAGCTCGTTAATGTCATTTGAATGTGGCTGCTCCTGGTCTATCTCATTTGTCTGTGCCCTTAGTCTAAGAGTCCTGTGTTATCTAATAGGCACTGAGTTGTAAACCCCTCCGCCGGGCACGGGTTTAATAATAGAAACTCCCACAACCAGCAGAACCTCCACAGGAACCGTGGGCTGGAAAACAAGGTGTAGGTAACCTGAGCAGGCAGGTTTCTGTGGTCAGGAATAAACTTCCCTGCAAGCTGCTTGCTTGTGAAATGCCCCTTCTGGGGTTCTTGCCCCTGCCTCTGGAGCATTAGGTACTGGCCACTGACTGAGAGAGACAAGGTCCTGGAGCCAATAGACCCCTTGTCTGGTCCAGTCTGGAAATTTCTGTGTTTATGATCCTGCAGGCCTGTCCCCTGATAAGCCCTGAGTGCATGTTCTAGGGGATCCTAGCTAACACTTCTGTCTCGCACCTGTAACCTCAGGTGTGAACTCGGACAGAGAGAGACTTCGTAGGCTGTAGTTCTGTGGAGACCTACCAGCTCTGAGCATCGTCTCCAGCAGACACATTCCTTACGTGGAAATCTTGTCTGGTTCCTTGAATCCTGCAAATGGATGATGGTCGCTGGCTTCAGCCTTCACAGCTGTAGTGGGAACTGAGGGGATAAGCCAGCCTGGGTTATAACAATGATCTTCTGCCCCTTTCGTGCAAGGCCCTCAGACAGCTTCAGCCATTAATGCGACCTCTCAACACCCTCACGAGTGGGGAATTAGTATTATTATCTCCATTTGACAGATGGGGAAACTGAGGCATGGAGCAGTTAAGTGAGTTGCCCACAGTCACACAGTCAGTGTGGGACCAAAAGCCAGGAGTCCTGATTCCTAGTCCTGGGCTCTGGAAAACACTCCCTCTCTCTGAGCACGTTTCCAGGAATCTTCTCTGTGGGATCTGCCATGACTCCATGCCCAGCGGGCTGGTTTCAGGCAGGCTGGAAGGTGCAGGTGCCAACAGCCATGCAGAGCGCTTCCATTGCAGCTCTGTTGCGCTCAGACGCAGCTGGGCACACCCCGCGAGGCAGCTGTCACAGCCCGTGATGAATGGGTGCAAGGCATTTCCCTGTATTATTTATATAGTGTTCTGAAAACGCATAAGCATCCCAGTCATTGCAGTGAACTTTAATCTGACCCCTCCGTGCTTGATGGAGCCCCCAGGGATCTGTGGTCTGTATAAGAGATATTTCTAGGTATCAGTAGTCGGTCTGTCATCTGTTCGGTCCCTCTGTCTGCGCTGTCTTCGCAGGCCCGGGGGAAATGCCCGTCCTCTCTGCTCTGTGCTGGGAGTGGTCTCCATGTCAGAGCTGGGAGCCTGGAATGACGCCAGCGGATCCCACAGCCCTGCTGCTTGTTGGATATAAGACCAGGCGAGAGAGTCGGGTGGAGAGACTCGGGGGCATCTTCCAGTCCTGAGAGCTGGTGGGGAGGGGGCTGATGGTGCTAGTAGAGAGCCCTTGATTTCCATAGCCGCGGAAGTGAATGTGGGGTAGGCAGGAAGAGGGTGATGTCGTGGGGCTGTAAACAGCTAACGGGGGTCACGGGTGCATTAAATTGGGCCCAGAGGCACCTAGGCTTTGAGGCCTCCCACAAAGCATCATTCCATCAAACCCTTCACCCCCCACCCTCCCCACACACCTTTTTCCAGGCCCCTATCTAGTCTCTTCCTCCCAATTCCACTCCTTTTCAGTGCTCTTCCCAGTGGGCCCCTGTCAGCCCCCCCAGCAGTGCTGGTTCTCACTGCTGCCTTGGGTCTCCCTCCAACCCCTAGGGCTGGGTCAGGACTTAGACCCATCATTCCATGATGCTTACAATGCCTTTGAATGGCCTCAGAACCCTCTGCAGTGACCCCATGTATGAGAACCAAGAGGTGAAAATGATCCATCTGTAAACAGCATACAGGACCAAGGCAGCCCCTGAGAACTCATTTTCCCTTCAAGTGCTGCTCCCCTCCCCTCTCTCCTTAGCAGAGTCCCAGTTCTGCCATCAAGTATAACTGTCCCCTTGCCCCAAGTCATGCGGCTCCAGCCTTTCCCTGCAGAATAAATCCTCTTCGCCCTCCTCAGAGGGCTGATCCCATATCCATGTCTCCAAAGGATCTGAACCCATTTGTCCTTGCTGCCACCTGGTGCTGATGCTGCCTGCCCCCCGACATACAACGGGACCCTGGAACTAAATCCTCCTGAAGTGTTGGAGAAGGAGCTGGAATCCAGAGCTGGAGCTGGATGCAGATTTCACACCGGATCCCTATCTCTCTAATGGGCCAAATCAAAATGCCAGATCCAGGCATCTCTGAACTTGGAGGGAGGGGAGGGTCTGAATCCAGATCAATGTCTCAATTGTGTTGGTCAGGTCCATTGTTACCCAGAAGCCTTTGAGAACTACTCTGCAGGGACTGATGGGTGCGAAGTGTCTGGAGATGGGAAAGAAACAAGCGCCAAAGGCCTGGGGGCACCTGCTGCAATGGAGAGTCAGGGAGAGTCACTCACAGCTATGCCGTAGTGTCCCTGATACACTTTGTGGCTGGGCTCAGGGACAGCTGTCCCCTAAACTCCTGCCACTGACATCCCAGAGAGAGGGTTTCTTGAGGGTGCATTTGCAGTCCTCAGCATGACACCTGCACAGTTCCAGCCTCAGGTCATATTAATTTTTCATCATTTTTGTGTTCATAAATATCGGTCCGGATTCTCAGCGGGGGTAGATTGGATACTGTGACAGCCCCGTCTTAGCCGACCCGCCGGTGACTGAGACGGCAATCTCCAGAACTAAAAACGTGAGCTGCTCCGGCTTGATCTAACCCTCCTAAGGGGCACGATGATCAGACACAGCCTGGGCCCTGGAGCTCACGCTCATCAGTGTCGAGTCACACCAGCAGAGGCTCTGGCCCATAGCGTATAAATAAAAATCCCATTCCTTTAGTAGTAACAATAAATGACTGTGTTACCCTAACACCGTTTGAAAAGCGAGCACGTTTTCACCCCCATGGGGAATCTGGCGTTCAGTTCTGCGCCCCTTGTGATCAGAAGGTTATTGACAAACTGGAGGGACGTCAGAGAAGAGCAAGGGAAATGATCCGAGAGGTTCAGGCACTTGTGAGGAAAGCATGAAAAGACCTGTTATGGTGATGGCCCCCAACGGGGAGAGAAGTTTGCAAATATTTGAGAGGAGGACGAGGGATGACTTAGGCTGGCCTGAGGGGTAGAGCCGGGAGAAATGGGGGGAAATTAGGAAAGGGAAAATGTAGGGTGAATGCCCAGAGAAACTTCCTGACCATGAGATGATGGAATCTGGTCCCAGAGGAGGGGAAGAATGACCACTGCATTGCCCAGTCTTGTTTTAACTGGTCCAAGCAATGGGGCTTTAGACACTAGGGAACAGACACTCCCTGGCTGGAAGGACCTTATGGGTTTTGTCCTGTTTTAGTGAACAGTCCATCGGTGCCAATTCAGATCAGGCTGCCCACTCCTGAGCTGTCCTCGAGATGCCAGGCTGGACACCTGGAGGCTCTCAGGAGCTGCTCAAGGCCATGGCAGCTGCCCACTGAGTGGCAAACACGAGATGAGCCATATCTGGAGATACCAAGTCAGGGCAGGTTTCAGAGTAGAAGCCGTGTTAGTCTTTATCCGCAAAAAGAACAGGAGTACTTGTGGCACCTTAGAGACTAACAAATTTATTAGAGCATAAGCTTTCGTGGACTACAGCCCACTTCGTGCTCTGCAATGCTCCATTTTCCCAGGATGCCATCTGCCTGCTTCTCGATTCATCAACTTCAGCCTCGTCTGCTCCTTGTGTGTGCTTAAGGTGTTTCTCTGTCTAGCTGCGCGGGACATGTCTCCCTCAAACTGGGATTTCCCCTCAGTTCCTGTGAAGTTCAGGGATCTCTGCACGTTCTTGGTACCAGCATGGGAGCCAGCACTCTGTATGTCCCAAACTCCTGTACCTTCGCTAACTGGAAGTCAGATCTCCGGTCTGGGTTTTTGGTGGCATCCAGGATTTCCGAGGCTTGGCCATCAACTCTTGGAAGGGTATTTAGGAATTGTAACCACAGCAGCTCTCATGTAACAGGATTAGGTGACCGGATTAGAGGAGCGCCATCTGGTGCAACGTTTGAAGCTGGCTTTGATGGAAGGGATCACTTGCAGTTATAAGTATGAAGGTGGAAATACATAGACTCCCTGGAAATCCTGGCAGAATTGTCTCAGCCCTTCATCTTTTTGAGGAGGATAAAGCAGTGCTGGGTCTTTCAGATGAGACCTTCATTCTGCCTGTCCTCGGAGGACGTTAACGCTTTCTTTAAGAAGATGTGCCCCCTTCCCCCTCTCTGGGATCCTGGCCAAAATTCCTGCACTGTGTGCCAGTTGGCCATCATTCTCCACCCCAGAGTTGGCTGCATTTCAGCGATGCTGAGTATATGTAATCTGAAGTGCTGTGGGATGAGAGACACTATAGAAACGTACAATATTCTTAGTTTTAATCATTCCCCCCCCCTCTCATTTCTCTATTTTTCTTTCTGTTTGAAGTGGTTTTATTTTAACGTAACTCTCTGTTTAGGGCTAAAGCTTTTCGAAGAAAATAAAGACTGCGCGGGAAGGTAGGGGCGACTGGCAAGGAACGATGGGAGCTGTTGGCTTGCTCACTACATAACCAGTGCAGCCAAGGAGATAAAGTGCTGGTATAATGTGTACAGATGCGATTGTACAAAACCCAAATCACTGAAGCTGCGATAATGGCTTAAAGGAAGCAGGTACTTTCCAGACTGCTAGCCCAATGACTGCTTGGGAGGAGGATTAGACATACATCTGCAGTCCCCAATGGTTTAAATCCCCTTGTAGCATCTCTCCGCATTGCATTGTTTGCTGATGGCTAGTGCTTCCTACCTGGCTGTCCTTCTGTCCTTGTCTTAAGATGCTGAGTCCAGACATGAACAGAGCCCTAGAGCACAGCACCATCTTCCCCTTCGCTATCCGCCTATAATATTTCTGTTAAGCTCTTCATTAATCCTCCGCTGATGCAGCCTTCGGTCTGATCCTCCAATGGCAAAGGAGGAGGGTAGAACAGCTGACCTATTTTTTAAAAAAAATTCCAAAATGCAGAATTCAGTTTGATTCGGCTCAGCAAAGCCCTCGAGCTGCTTTCCAGACACTGTTTGATGACCAGCATTAACTGACCTTGAGTCCCCTTGAATGCGGCTCTGAGGATAAACAGTGTTGATTCTGAACTCTCCAGTCTCCTGGCCCCAAGGATCCCCACACCAGATGAAGGTCACTGAAGGTCACGCTGGGGTGGGATGCTGCGTAGGGTCCCGTGTGGTCTGACAGCGCATATGAAGTGTGGCTAGGAGGTCACTAAACAATACAACTGTTTGTTAGGAGGAGAGGCAGTGTAGTCTAGTGGTTAAAGCACAGGCGTGGGAGTGTGGACTCCTGGGTTCTTTTCCTGCCTCTGACCCAGGATTGCCATATGACTGTGGGCAAATATCTTACTCGCCAAGCCTTGGTTGCCCATCCATAAAGTAGAGCTAAGAGCTGACTTCCCCCAGACGGAAGGGTGGTAAATAGAGCAGGTAAAAAATAATCACTGGAACAATCTTCTCTTAAAACTGCAGTTTTATCAAAATGGAAATGTTTCTTGGGGAATGGGCTGGTTTTGTGACACTTCTCGATGAGGGGAGGGGAGAGTTGAAACATTTCAATCGTGCCACTTTGATTTCATTTGGACTTGTATTAAAATGTGAATTTAAATATTCTGTTAATGTGATGTGTATATAGGCCACTTAATATTGCAATATAAAAGTTGCATTGAAGTGACTTATTGAAACATTTAGTTTTTTACCCCAAAATGTTGATTTTTGGGAGCATTTGTCTTGTGGGAACTTTAAAATTTCTGACTTTGCTCCGAACTGGAACAAAATGTTATTGTAACGGTTGGAGTTTCCTACAGAAGGGGAATTCGCTACCTGACCAGCATGAATTGTGACGCTTAATTCATTAGCATGTACGGTCCTTCTATAGACAGTGTTCTAGAGGTGCACAGTATTACTTAGCAGGCGTGAACAGGATTCAACAGGTTATATGTCCCCAGAGGGTGGAAGCATGGTGCTGGACTGCTGGACAGCTCTGCCTGTCCACTGCTACAAAACAGGGGGATACACCAGAAATGTAGGGTGGGATACAATTGGGTATCTGGCTTAATGACCCATTTCTTGCTGCATTTATTACCTCTGAAATTTACCCCTTTGGGGGGCCTGTATCTTTAAATAGCAAGGAGAGAACCTGGAGCATCTTGTAAACAGCTACACAAGACGAGGGCATCAGTGGCGCATAGCCATACATGCAAGGTGTGTGCAGCACAGAGATACATGCATATATGAGAGCAGAGCCGGATTTCTCTGTGCCATACCACGCCAACCCCAGCGTCTTTGAAAAGGCATGTGGCATGGCTTTCCAGAGCCCCCTGGGTGTGTCTGATCAAACTAAGTAGTTGTGACATTCACAACACTGACCCAGTTTCATCTTGCAGGAAATTCTTAAACAGCTATTACTGGAGGATGCATTTCCCTGCTGTCCGCCATGTCCCAGGAAACGGATACAAATGTCCTATAGCCCGACTTGGTTTACCCAGAAAACTAATTTAGGTTATAACAGCTGTGCCCATGAACTGGATTAACTGCCAAAGGCTAGTGACGAACTGACCCGGGACCTCTAATAGTTATTAATTAATATCTTAGCTCATAAATGACCCATGACACTGGAGTTATTAATGCAAATTAGAGTTAAGAGCTGGCCCATGACTAGTTAATAACTGACTAAGGCCCCCTGGGTAACTGAACTTAAAATGGCAAATTTGCTACTATTTGCTACATGTGAATTATGGATTTGGTGCGCTATGCTACTAGGCCAAAATCCTGGGCTAGTGGGAGAGAAGGAATTCTCCCCTCTATCTTAGGTTCTTCTATGGTCCCCCATGACCGTGATATCTGAGGTCCTGGATAACCACACCAGCAAAGCCCAGGAGAAGTCATTTTAGGGAACAACAGTCCATGCACATCCCTGTAGAACAATTGATCCCAAATCCTCTTGGGTACATCTGTGAAGCTCGGAGTGCTGGAGAGGAGAATTTGTCCCATTGTTTTAGCTATATTGAAAGGGTCCTGTTGGTTTCAGGTCACTGCCCTGGGGTATGAACACTGCTTAGGGACACTTCCACAGTTTATTGTCTGCAAGGCGGTTTTCTGGGCTGTATAATTACCGTGGCCCGGCCTGGCAGCATCTGCCTAAATCGCTTTGTTCGCTGACATTGATCCTGCTGAGAGAGGAGTAGGTGGGTTGTGTTAATGCTCTGAGGCCCAGCGGGGTGCAAGGGAGGTGGGAGTGACACTCTAGGGGTGGTAGAGGATCAGGGCTGAGCAGGCTGGAGAAGGCCCAAGCCTTCAGAGCAGCCGAGCCTGCCAAGAAGGATTGAGCTAATCTTTGTTCTCGTGTTGCTCTTTTTAATAAAGTCAAATGCTCGGGGGAGGGGGGTGGTGAGTTTGGACTTTGCAGAGCGTGTGGACTGTGTTTGTATAGCAGGCTGGGAATAGGGTGACCAGATGTCCTGATTTTATAGGGACAGTCCCGATATTTGGGGCTTTGTCTTATAGAGGTGCCTATTACCCCCCACCCCCGTCCCGATTTTTCACACTTGCTGTCTGGTCACCCTAGCTGGGAATGACACCAGCTCATCTAGCTATACTGTCAGCAAAATAACAGCAATATTGGCCAGGACAACCTAGTAAACAGGAAGCCTCGAAATCAGAGCTGAAATAAACTGAGAGTAACATTGAAAATCTCACTCTTAGGTACTCTTGGAAAAGGTTTTTAGACACCAAAGTGCCTAAATCCCATGGGCGGTGCCTTTGGAAGTCTTGCTAGGTGCCTGTCTGCATTGCTAGATACCTGAATCGCTTTGAAAATCGGGCTCTTAAGCACATCCCTTCCTAAACTCCATTGACTTTCAATGAGACTTAGGCTCTGAAGTGCCCAAATGGCGTCTGAAAATGGGACTGAGGCACTTAAATCACTTAGGCACTTTTGAAAATTTTGCCCCTACTGGGGTTGGGCCCATCTAACACACTGTTCCGTACTGTCTGGTTTCTAGTTTTCACTGTCTCGGTATAATAACCCCCGCCCTTCGATATCCCCCAAATCTTAACCTCTGGCCATAGGTTTTCATCCAGGTTCAGCCCCCCAAACCTCTTTACATGAAATCATGGGAAACTGCATGCTGCAGTTCACTGTCCACACGCCCTCGCATTTCAAATCGGTTCTGATAACAATGGAACTGGGCCCCTTCGCTGGTGCCTCGAGATGAGCCATAGATTGTTGTAGCCCGGCCGTGTCATCTCTCTCTAATATTGACTTAAACTAATAATTCCTAAATAATCTAACAGAGAGTGGGATCAGTCAAGCCAATGCACTCAGCATAATGCATCAGTAATACCTTGCAATCAGCTAAACTGCTGTGTCCCGGAGCATAAAATCCCTTACCGTATGTCTCCGTACGTGCAAGAGATGCCAAATTCAGATTTTGGGGGCTGTCTTGAAAACACAGTGGGCCTAATTCTGCTCTCAGCTATGCCACTGCAACTCCACTGCTGCCGCTGGAGTTGCGCTGGTGCAACTGGGAGTAGGGTTTGGTTTGGCCCAGACTTTCTCAGGACAAAGGAACACAAGAGGCTAGATTGTTCCCCAGTGTCAACCTGATTTATTGTATTGGGTTTGTTTCCAAGGAGTGGGTCAGAGACGTCCAGGGTGACGGCGCTGTTAGCCACAGTGTGCTCAGCTGTTGTCTGACCTGGGATTCAGAGATTCTCTGTCAATTCCAGCCCTCTCCCCTGCAGATGGTCTCTATGCTGGAGGGAACTCTGAAGGTGTTGGGGGGTGTCTCATTTAAAATTTCCCCATCAAAACAGAGGCCAGGCTGGTTTCCCGGTCTCAGATGGAGTTCTCCTCCTGGACACAGCTAAATCATGAGTGGCAGAGATGACTTACTCCCAGAGGCCATAAAAACACTGCCCAGGCGCCAGTGTTTGCTTTCTCTGCGAGTGCCCGCCCCCCGGTAGTGTCACAGGCTTCTCTGCAGGCCAGGAGGGATCGGCTTTGTTAGATTCTTGGCAGCACGTCGCTGGGCTGTCTGCAGAAGAGTCACCGTTCAGGATCCTTTCTAATTGTTTTGTCAACCAGCGAGTTGCCGCCGAGGAGCCATTTTGCTTTTGAGACGCCACAAGCACATCACCACTTCGCCGCCGTGGCTGGCGTGAGATTAATATCCTCTCTCCGACTCAGAGCTGAGAGAGTAAACGCCTCTGGGGGGAGATGGTGTCTTCATCCCCTCAGCAAGGTGCCAATCCCCCCTCCAGCGCAACAAACGTGTCAGGGCCCGAGCCACACCTAATGGAAGTCCATGACAAGACTCTTCTTGATTTCTTCAGTGGGGTGTTGATCAAGCCTTTAAAGATTAATAACGGTTGCTAATCAAGGGTGGTTTGGCTTACCCTGGGCTTGCAATACCTGTTCACTGGCCTCCATCCAGACACGACAGCCCTTCCTCAGGGGTTTTCCAAGCATTGCCGGCACTGGCTGGCTTTGAAGCCTGGGACAAAGACTTTATAGTAGTTCAGTTCTGGCTGACCTGACACAGTCTGTGATGGTTTCTTCCCAGTGTTGATGGGAAGCTTCGAGCATTGCCACTGCACCGGGTCAAGTGGTTTTCCGAACTCCCTCCCACAATGCAGTGCTTTGTGTTTTAAAATTACCTAGAAGCCCCTGTTTGCAGCAACAGTGCTGGGCACCTGGGGGAAAGGTGCCCCAGGAATGCCAGAATGACAGGGGAATGGGGAGGATACTTCTATCTGTCCAAGTTTTGCAGCATCACAGGAGACACAGCGGCTATTCTGTTCATTTGATGTCCCTGCCGTAACTTCATAATTTGGTATAGACACGCCCTAAGGACCATATTATGCCAGGTCTAATCAGGTGCCATTCATGGTCTTCAGCTGAGTTGCACTCATGGACACCAGGTCTGAATTTGGACTTTAGCATCAAAGGACACTAGATGCTGCATGAAACCAGGAGGCAAAAACCCATCACATTCTATGCAAGATGGCCCCCAGAGTTCCTTCAGCTGGAAACATGGAGAGTTTTTCAACAGCTGGGGGAGTGCCAAGTGACCCCTGATGGAGAGTGCAGGGAACGGAAATGTCTCGGCTCAGAGGGGCCATGGGACTGAGGAGGCTGACCCTAGAAATCTCTTAACTCGGAGAAGCCCCAGAATGCAAGGAGTGCAAATGTTCCAGCTCAGAATGCACTTTGGGATGAAGTGCTGACAAGCATTGGCTCCCTGCCTATAACCTTAAAGCAAGCAATATAGATTTGTGCGTGATTCCCAGCACACAGTTTCCCCCCCCCCCCCCCACCCCAGCCAAGTGAAATGGAGGCAATCTGTCTGTGTGAATCTTGGGCCCACAGGGCTATGCTAGATGGAGTTTAATCGGGAGTGAGAAGATTGGGATGGGAAAGTCCCTACATTCTGATCTAGAGAACGATCCAGAACTGATGTTCCTAGACTTTGGAGAGGGGTGGGCCTGGTGCTCCATTTCTGGCCTGGCATTTGATGATACCCCTACACGCTGGAACCGGGTCCATAATCCTGTGACCAAGGATGGAAAATGTATCCTGTATTAGTGATGCAGTTTCTGTCTCTCTCTGTCATGCAGCCAAAGCCTGAGAACGCAATAACAATCGCAGTGTCCTCACGGGCTCTCTTCCGCATGGAGGAAGAGCAGAAGATTTACACAGAGCAAGGGGTGGAGGCATATGTGAAATACCAGCTGGACCATGAGAATGAACCCTTCCTACCCGGCGCTGCCTTCCCATTTGTCAAGGTGAGCACCATTGCTCCAGCCCCCTGAGATCCTTTGCTAGGGTGACCAGAGCGCAAGCATGAAAAATCGGGACGGGGGTGGGGGTAATAGGAGCCTATATAAGAAAAAGACCGAAAAATTGGGCAGTCCCTATAAAATCGGGACATCTGGTCACCCTCTCCTTTGCCTTTCCAAACTCCCTCAACACCAGAGCAAGGCACAAGGACTTGGGCTCATAGCGTCCTGGATAAAACTGAAGGTAAACACCAACCTTAGAGAATTCTGCTCTCATCACTCTGGTATCAATCCAGAATAGGTGTATTGGCTACAGTGGAGCTACTCTGGATTCCCACTGGCGTAAGAGAGCAGAATTCAACTCTCAGAATCTAGAAAACCGAGGGAGAGAAGGAAAATCCCCTGAGAAAACGTTAAGGGTCGTGGCTTCCACTGAACAGCACGGATTAGAACTGAAAAATTCAGTTTAGGTAAAAATCTTCCCAACTGCCGGCTTTTTAGATGTGCCCAAGGAGTCATGAGCTGTCCTTGTTTTGTGTCTTGTAGAAGATTTGATTAGACTCTTTCTCTGCCTTTTGAGGGCCATGAAGGAAGGAGATATGGGTTCTCTTCTGACAGGGCTGGCTTCTCTGAAAGTGCCAGAGCATCAGTATTTCAGAGAGAAAGCAAAGGAGTAGTGGACGGATGGATGGATGGAATATGGGCAACAGGGCCAGTGCTACCATTAAGGCAAACTAGGCGGTTGCCTAGAACACAAAGATTTGGGGGCGCCAAAAAGCGGTGCCCCCAATTTTTTTTTACAGCGTTCCTGGGCTGGGCTGCCAGCGGTGCACTGACACGTGCGGTTCGGGCTCCCTCTCCCAGCGCAGTGGCTGCTCCATGCAATTATTGTCATTGCCGGTGGGGGTGGCGTGCTCGGGGAGAGGGCGTAGCAGAGGTGAGCTGGGGTGGGGAGCCCTGTGGCAGCTCCCCCCCCCACCCTGAGGCACACCCCCCCCTGCGGCAGCTCCCCACCTCCCTGGCCCGGGGAGCTGTGCAGCAGCTCCCCACCCCAGCTCATCTCTGCTACACCCCCTCCCCAAGCGCGCGGTCGCTGGTCCACTTCTCCCACCTCCCAGGCTTGCAGCGCCAATCAGCTGTTTGGGGAGGAGGCGGAGCAGAGGTGAGCTGGGGTGGGGAGCTGCCATATGGCTCCCCAGG